>NC_057812.1:135105851-135285429 GCF_018294505.1 Triticum aestivum | reverse complement strand
AAAGTCGGTTTCGTGTTTTTTTTAAATAATTCCGCTCGGAAGAAAAATAAAAATAAATACTAAATGGACTCCAAAAATCACGAAATAAATTTTCCCGGGTTTCTAAAATCAAGCCCGAAAAGGTGAACATTTTTCTGGGCCCAAACTACAACTTTGAAAAACAAGCATTTTTCCTAAATTCAAATAAAAATACCGAAAAACTCCGAAATAGATCTCATTTGATTTTTTTATTAAATCCTCAATATTTCTATATTTTGGGAAAGTCATTTTATTCCCGCTCTCATATTTTTGTAATAGAAATAATTGATGATAAAATAAATAAAATCAAATGATCCTGTTTACATAATTTGAGAAAACTCAAATATGTAAATAACGAAATCCCCAACTCTCTCCGTGGGTCCTTGAGTTGCTTAGGATTTTCTAGGATCAAAACCAAAAGCAAAATAAAATATGATATGCATGATGACCTAATGTATAACATTCCAAATTGAAAATTTGGGATGTTACACTCTCACACATGCTCACACACTCCCTCCCGAGGTGTCTTTCTCGCACACATGCTCTCCATATAACCCTCCCTCCCTCTTGTAACCATTTACGACTGTTTTCACTAACCTTTATCACAAGCACTCTTCCTCTCGCAAGCATACACACACACAATCCCCATCGAGCCTTTCTATATACATAGACCTACCTACGTGTCTCCTGTACACACATTATCTTTAGGCTTGTCTCACGCATTGTCTCACACCTCTCTTCCTAATTGACGAGTATGATTCTAGCAAAGCATTCTGTAGGATGCCCCTTAAAGTTAGGTTGGATGAATAGTAATATCAGAGATAAAGGGGTTACCTTAGTCCGAGAACCTAGGGTTACAAATCCTAGCCGGCTTTGTCAGTGGACACAGAGTCCTTCACAATTATGCTATCCTTTTCTTGTATGACTAGTCATCCATGGGTCTCCCTAAATGCGTCACGGGCCGACCAATGTGGCGCAGGATGGAACTGAACGAAGGGCCTCACCTCGACCCACCGGACCTCACGCGGTGACACACCCTCTGCACCCACGTCTCGTTATCTTCTCACACCCACACATACCAACACAGACACCACACACAAAAAATAATATTCTCCTGGTGCCTCTATCCACTCCCCCCTTGCATATACACACTCAAGGGAATCTCTCTCCGTGACGTCATATTCGTCTCTCTCTCTCTCTAGACCACTCTCATTTCTCGTACTATCTCTCCCACGCCCCCGCCAGCCCCTCTATCCATGCCTCTCTCGAATACGTAATACACACACATACCTCTCTAGGCCCTGCCAAATGCATCAACTACACATTCACACATGTTACATCACGTACCCCATTGATCTAAAAAGCCCTCTCTTCACGTTTATTTCGCATACAACATTCCTTTTGAATAAAGTGTGGCCAAAAAATTATTTTAGAATTTCTACATATATACAACATTACAAAGGTATATGGAGGAGTATGAACACTAATTTGCATTGCATGGTTTCCACAATGATATTTATTCCGCAATGTGAATTTTTATATTTTTATACTATATATAAAGTTAGTCATAATAAAGAGAAATGAAGAGCATCTCTCTCTCCATCGCATACCCCCCTCTACGCCCCTTTCACGTACGCACACAAACTATCTCCAGGTCCTATAAAATTAAGCCCCCAGCACATTCACGCATGTTTCATCTTTCTCTCGCGATATATACAGTGACGATCATTGTATTTGAAGCGAAAGCACGATACGTACATTGGACTTAAGAATCCACTCATTACGGTCACCATTTATGTTTTGTGGTTATTATATAGTCACGGGCTCACCATACAACTCTGTATTTGCTCTAGACACGACTAGTTGACCAGTTAAACACTCCATGTGGCACCTCTAGTGTTGCATCACATTATCTCACTACCATCGGGCCCACCTGTCGGCTTGTATCTACTCTACATCTACACTCTTATAAAATACACTCTTATAAAAAACAGAGTTGGTGATGATGGTGTGCCTGCCATCCTGCAATATAGGCCATCCGATTTATATCTGACGGATAGGAAAGAAACGATGACAATTTTGCAAAAAGGTACCCACACACCTCTCCACATTTGCAAATAAGCTAGTCATACAAATGCATCTTGATGTTACGTGCAATGCACAGGCATCTTGCTAGTAAGAATGAAAAGAAACGACAAAAAAATATTGGACGGTGGTTTGAAGTCATGACCGTGGGCACAACGAACAAGGTGGCCTTGTATTGGTATGCCGAGCCGTCTGTTTTAACACACCTGCGCTGGTGTGGTGATTATACACACATGCACGCATGCACACGAACTGCATGCATGCAACACTCACACGAACACATGCACCCACACATGCACACAACACTCACACGTACACACGCAGCCACGCACGCACGCAACACTCACACGTACACACGCACACATGCATGCACACACCAGTACACCACGCGACCAACACAGACTCTCACGCTCAAGTGCTCAACCTACACGTGCATGCGCACACATCAGGCTCTGACAGACACATACACAACCAGGTGATTCCCACGCACGGGTTGGAGTCTTGTCGCGCCTGCGTAAATTTGTGTTTATCTGACCTTTTCCCTATGCAAACTGACAGGTGGGACCCACAAGGAACATGGTCAATTTAACTAGTCAACATGGTGCCATGCAGACTATTTGGCTGGTCAATAGAGTGGAATCCGATGCTGAACCGTGAGCAAGTGACCGTATAATCACCGCAAAACGTATATAGTGACCGTAATCAGCTTATTCTGAAGTTCAGTGAACGTATTACGCTTTTCTCTCTGTAGGCCCTCCAAAACTACATCTCTACACGTTCTCGCATGTTACATCTAACAACTATGCAATACAACACTACTACTACACTCTAACACAATAAATCATATGTGTTTTTAGTTTTACTAGATATCATATTGTTACTTAATTATTCAGTTTGCATACATTAAAATTGCCTTTGAAATGTATGGCCAGTATCATATACCCGCGGGAAAAATCCCGCCCTTTCCTGTTTAATCGGGTTTGTATCGATGGATCGTGCGAAACAGCAAAACTATAGTACTATACAGTACAAGTGACAGTTCACTGGGCCGTCGTGTCGTGTACTCCTCCGTCGTAAGAGTGGAGTGCTCGCTTTCATAAATCTTCTAGTCCCTTTCGCCGACATGTGGGACATCAAGCTACCGGGTCCACGTGCCATACCGGAATACAGTGCAGAGCAGCCGGGGTGAAGCACCCAGTCATGGCGCCGGCGTAGTAATGAGCAATGAGGCGTCAAATCACAAAGCTGCACCTTTCCCGCAGTTAAGTTGGAGGGACGAAGTAATAATGCTAAAAAAGAAGTTGGAGGGATGAAGCAACCATCATTTCACTCGTTGCTGAATCCGCTTCTCCCTCATCTTCTTCAAGTTAACCACGTGTTGCTTCTGCCGTTGTTCTGCCTCATGTGGGACGCGGATCGGCTTGGTAAAGCACTGACACGTGGGACCGCATGTTAGCAAACCGCCAGGACAACGTCCTCTAAAAATAAGAAACCTCCCCCGCCATCCGCGCGGCAAAATCACCTCCTTTTTACTAATCTTGATTCTATAATTTTTTAGATCAATATAATTGAGATTTGTATAGATAGCACACAGGAGCAAAACCAAGTGGTACGGTTAAGGGCATCCACAATGTGTAGCCAAATGTGAAAATAGCTTTTGGCATCGTGGGAACCATTGTGGACGGTGTTGCCAAAGCCAAAAGGATGGAACCGAAGCTCCCTGATTGATTGATTGAAGGAATAGAAAAATGCAACGTCTCTCCTCTTTCTCCCGTGCTTGGACGCATGTACATTATAGAGCATAGAGTCTACTCCCCTGTCCCTTCTATCACAAATCACAAAGCAGTGAGGCGTCAAATCACAAAGCACGGACGAAGCAACCATCATTTCACTCTTCGCTGACTCCGCTTCTCCATCGTCTTCTTCGAGAAACCATCTCACCGCACTAAGCTGGACGGACGACGCTATTGTGTACTAGTAGTACTAGTACATTTACGCGTCCTTTGGTTCAACGGACTTCCTGGATGCAAATAAGGCGGTTGTCTCGGCTTGCAGGCGGCACTTGCGAACGACTTACCGTGGTCTCCCTCAATGGTGTTCTCCGTCGAACGCACTTCGCCAAACCACAACGTTCGAGATATCATCGACGTCACCGCAATGGGGAAGGAAGTCAAATATAATAGTTACTACCTCCATTTTTTTGTACACAAGGCCAGTATATCAAAATTACAATTTGCAAAAGGCCACTAACACTAATCGAGGCAAAATTGATGGGTTTTTTTACCCTTGCTTTATAGCTGTGCATGCAGCCCGGGAGTGATGACAGACCAAACGCATGCATGCAGCATGCATATAAGAGGCAGGGGAAGCGCGCTTGCGGAGAATCCGAGAAGACTCAAGCAGGAATCAAGGAAAAGGAGCCAATGACTCCATGCGTATTAAGAGCCATACATTTCTCTAGGTCCTTGCATGCAGGGGTAAAATTGTCCAAAATAATGCACGGGGTGGTCTGCTTGGTATGCGTGCGCCGAGTTATACGCAAACTAAAAAAGAACGGAGGGAGTATACTAGCAACCAAGGACATTAATATCCCCTGCATGCATGCGGAAGTGAGAAGGTTGGTTTGCATGGCGCTGCATTAATCAAGCGATGAGGAGTGAGATGGTTAGCTCTTTGGGCTTTGCAGAAAAAAATACGCATTAATTGACATGTGAAACGAGGATTTGTATCGATTAATCCCGCGAAGGAAAACCCCGCCTTTCTTTTTTAACACTAGTACTCCTAGTACGTACTTATCCTGTTTGGGTCTAGGCCTTGCATTGCCATACTTCGCCACACATTTTTGCCAAGCTTGCCTAAAGTTTTCAAAATGAAAAGGAGGTACACTTGCGCACGGCTGTCGCGGTCGCACCGCACCCTCACACGGTCGCTCCTGCACGCCGCGGCCGCACCGCACCCTCACACAGTCGCTCCTGCACGCCGCAAAACCAACCAAGGGAACGCACCCTCACTGACACGTGCTGTCGCATGTGAACAAACCAAACTCAGCCATCCTACCGCTGACACATAATTTTCGTTCATAGAGTATGTTTATCCAACCGCATGTTGGGGAGTATCCGTACGGCCCGTGCGGTGGTCTGTTGGGGAAGAAGAAGAGGTGAGGAAGAAGGGTTAGGAGACGTAGGATATTCATCCAACCGCCTGAAATGGTAGACTGACCCAAGTCAGGCGACTTGCATAACAATATATGTTTTTACACAGCAAAAGATCCATAAAAACAACAACATAAAGAAAAACTATCACTGCTCGCGGAACGAGACGGCCTCGTCGTCTTTGGCTGCTGGCGTGAACTAGCCGTAGCTGCCAATGTGTGTCTCCGCACCGTGGTTGCCTCGGCCTCTAGCTCCTCATTCACGCAGAGCGCGCGGGTGCTCTGCATGGACGAGAGCGCCGTCCGGTTCAAGTCGAAGACGTCTGGTTCCGCCTGCAGGAGGGCCTCGATGGCAGCGGCGTCCGCGTGCTCTGCGTCGAGTCGAGCCTTCGCCGCCCGATTCAAGTCCAGGATGTCCGGTTCCACCTGCAGGAGGGACTCGATGAGAGCGGCATCCGTGCACTCCGCGTCGAGTTGAGTCTCTGCCACCCGGTTCAAGTCCAGGATGTCCAGTTTCGCCTGCAAGAGGGCCTCGATGGGAGCGGCATCCGTGCGCTCCGCCTCAAGTTGAGCCTCCGCCGCCCGGTTCACATCCACGACATCCGGTTCCGCCTGCAGGATAGCATCGAATGGCAGCGGCATGCACGCGCTCCACGTCGAGTTGAGCCTCTGCCTCCCGGTCCTCCTTTAGTATCGCCAGGTTGAACCGCTGGTCCGCCTGCACCATGGGGGACTCGGACGCCGGCACGAAGTCGACGTCCATCATCTCATACCCATCAGGGGCCTTCTGCGTCCGGACCTCCGCCATGAACATTGGATCGGCTTCCTCCTCCTCGTAGCTTGGCTCCAGAGAACTCGGGGATTGGCCCGCCGCAAAGCGAGCTTGGGAACGGAGGTCTGTGGCGCGGACCGCGCCGTGATTTCTGCGCGGCGCTCCGGCGTCAGCATCTTGTAGTACGTGATCTTGCGGCGCACCATGGCTTTCCGGCAAACTAGGGGACGCTTGATGCGGGCTAGGGGATCGAAAGGTGGGGGAAGGGGCTGGAGATTAGGTGTGGTTTTAGGGCAGTGGCTGGCGTAGGCCGAGCAGCGAAGGTTCTGGTGTGAATAGTGGTTCCGGTGACGACCGGTCAATCGGTTTTGACTGTACATCGCTCTTGTCTCGTTGGCATTGCAGCCCGGCAAGCTGGACCCTCCACGTCGCTCACCGAATGGAACGCGCTTCGTCTTGCGTTTTCGCTCGCTTGTGGGACCGCAGTTGAGAGCAAACCGACGTCCCTCCCCCTCCCCCGCCCGCGTCATTTATACTACCACTCCCTCCGTTTTATGCGGAGTAAATAAAAACAGAGGGAGTATACTACAGATGAGGATACCCTGACGTGGCCGAACCCATTGAGTAACTGACATGCGGGGCCTAGCAAGCATGGGGTCCGCCAGTAAGTGACCGAAAGGGAGGGTAAGGCAGGGATACCTACGTCAGAGGATCCACTTCCACTACTACTCCCTCCTTCCATTTACTATACAGGGCCTAATGCGTTTTTCGAGGCTAACTTTGACCAAATGTTAGAGTAATAATATATGACATGCAACTTACACAAAGCATACTCCCCTTACTTTTTCACATCTCTCTCCTCCACATAGGCCCTATATAAATGGAAGGAGGGAGTACTACTATGAGCACTGCATACTCTAGTACAGATGTTGTCAGTACTCCACTAGTACTATTGGACAGGGAGCTTAAAAAAGTTACTATTGGACTGGCTATACGTGGCGAAATCCTAGTAGGAAGAGCATGCGCGAGAACAAGCACATTCACGTGGTTGAAAACAAATTGGAAACCATCTCGAGTACAAATCTAGGAGTACTTACGAATCTAACGATATTGATTGGGCGTTGTTGAATGTTGATACTTTTTTGATCAAAGTAGAGATACTTTGACTACACATAAAACTTATATGTAAACTAGAAAGGATAGGAGGGAGTATATTGTACGTTCAAAAAAGAAACCAACATTGAATACCCTTTATATATGATTTGCGGATGCTATGATCACCGGTTCAAAATTTTGAATCCGCCTTAGGTATCACACATGCCCCCACTCATTCTCTCTCGATTTCATCTCGGGGTCCGGAGATTGATTGAAAGAGGACTAGGGTGGGTACAATACGTTTGTTTCACTTATGAACGTACAATATACTCCCTCTGATCCCCACAGACCCCCCCGTGGGTCATTTCTATCATAGAAACATACCAAACCTTTATCTCCTTGCACGACACGTAATTGATCTCTGAACATCAATCGATCTCGTCAACATGTGTCGAGGCATGAACCGAATGGGATGTCAAAACTAAGACGCGAAGCGACACGTAGTGGAGGCAAAGTGAAACTTTAAATGAACCGTTTGTTTGTATGCATGTCGGAAAAATTACAAAACATTTGACATACAAGCATGGTCTAGGCCCACATGCGAATGATACTTGGCGGAATGTTCAAATGAGGCATCCGAGAGGATGGACTCGACCGAAGGGCGACAAGATCGATGGAGAAGAGGGTTGGAGAGGAATGAGAAATAAGCAAACGCCACATGATTATACTTGAACGGCTCAAATAAACAATAAGTTGTCTTGCTTGGCCTACATAGTGAAAGGCCTAATGCGCAACGCGGAGCACTGACGCTCGAATATGGCCGGGAAAACAGGGAAACCGACATGTGGGGCACACCTGTCGGGACGACGTAGCACAGACTAGTCCAATGGAGGAGCTGGCCCATGACCTCCTTGCCACCAGCAACTGTTCATGTGGGTCCAGGGGGCCAACAAATGTGGCGCAGCTCCAGCACCGCCTATGGACACAATGACCGTGGTGAGCGACATGCTCATCATCGCTAGACATGGCCGGTTTCAGTGTGCCGAGGGTAGCGTTAGTGCGGTGCCACGACCAATAGTATGTTTGGTTTGTGCCCAAGGTTGCCCCATCAAAGCATTGGGCAGCCAAAATTTTGGTTGAGGTTTTGGTTGCCCATGATTTGGCCGACATTGGCAAGAAAAATGAACTAGAGTTGGCTAGAGTTCATTGGTATGCCAAAAAATGGCAACCATCCAAACAAAGACCAATCTTTGGGTCATGACCAAAATTTTGGTAAGGTGCACTTTGGCCATAATCCAAACACACCCCAACACCCGGCTTGTCGAGGATGCACGAGGCGCCGGGACTAGTCCACGGACTGGTGTAGCGCGGCCAACTGCATCCTCAGGACCTGAGACCATGCCGGGTCATCTTGCTTATTCAATGACATGCGGGGATCGCATGTGAGCAAAGGGCATCTCCAACGTTGCCACGACCGCAGCTGACTACCATGGCACACCAAAAACCCTCGTCCCTCGCGCCATCGCGCGGTGCGTTCCCAGCCAGCGCCAGCTGCCCGCATTCATGCCGTCCATCCGTATGCCGTCGTTAAGAGGCTCAGTGCCCGAGGAACCAACTCCAGTGACTTAATGACGCACCAGGACGCTTGGCCTCACCGAAATGCGCTACTTAAAGCGGCAACGCCCAGCTAACCTCCACACCATAGCGCATCGTCCTCCTACCTGGCACCACATCCGCCATGACCGCAAGCGCGAACGCTCTGCGTGAGAGCTTGTCTTCAGGGATGAAGCTCGAGGTCGCCGCCCTCACTCAAGTCGCCTCTTGTGACGCAATAGCGGCGTAGCCGGATGCGGACGCGACCGCGCAAGCGGTGGCCACGCTGGCGGCCGATGACGGGAGCACCGGCAGCCATGCGTCCTACTTGCCGCCGTCCAACGTCTGGCACTGCCGAGGTCGGGGACTCCTCCAAGGATGAGTAGGGCATGGGAGGCGGCATGGCATGCATGGTGTGCCAACTGGCAGGTCCCTATCCCGTGTTCTACTCTTCCTCGCCGAAGACCGTACCTTCACTTCACGAGTCTTGAACCCCGCCCCCATACATAGAGATCGCAGATGGAGGACGTCGGTCGCTGCCGTAGAATAGGTTTAGGGTCGGGTTTATTTTATTTTTCTGTCCTATAAAAGTTTGAAATGTAATGAAAATCTGCCGTGTTTGCATTAATCTCGGCCGGTGTATATGAACTTTCACAATAATATAGTATATTGTAGGAGTACTAGCAAGATACCCGTGCGTTGCACGGAAGATCAAGATCTTGTGGGAGAAAAGGATGAATGAGGGAGGGCCTTATCTGCAAATATGGAGAGGAGTGCGTGTAAATTTTCATAGTTTCCTTCCTATCCATTAGGTATAGATCGAACAACCTATATTGCAGGATGACAGGCACACCATCATCACCATTGCTTTTTATTGAACCGAGACAAAGCTAACATGCGAAGTAAAATAAGCACATAGGGTCTATACATACACAATTTATCTTAGGCACTCCAATAGTACGTCCCCTACACATTCACGCATTTCACATCTTTCTACATCTACGGGAACCTATGAAAGGGTTAACGTAAATTGCCTCTCTCTCTCCTCCCCTGA
Source organism: Triticum aestivum (assembly GCF_018294505.1). Lineage (NCBI taxonomy): Eukaryota > Viridiplantae > Streptophyta > Magnoliopsida > Poales > Poaceae > Triticum > Triticum aestivum. The sequence continues at coordinate 135,275,661 of NC_057812.1, read as the reverse complement.
TTTTCATGGTGGTGGGCCCCTCCCTCCCCCCAATCTACAATCAACTGCTCACACATTTCACATTACGTTAATTACATATCTGGGATTACGTAGGTGTAGCATTACTCGTCCTAAAAAACCAAACTAAGCCAACCTCCCAACATATCGCGCGGGAAAAGACCCGACCGTGTCGTTTTAGTTGGGATTACCGGATTACTAGTAGTAGTATCGATGGATCGTATGAAGAAACACGTTTTTTAGGGGGCGAAGCACCTAGTTTAAAAGGAAAAAAGGTGGTACACTCACAACACCCCTGTCGCGGTCACATTGCACCCCACACACGTTCGGTCCTGCACACGACTCGCACAAACTGAACGCGCTTTGGCTTGCCTCTTCACTGACACGTGGGACTGCACCTAGAGAAACCGACCATGCGCCAAACTCCCCTCGCCCACCGCGCGAAAATCCTCCCCCACCCAAAAATTCCCCCTAAATCCTAGATTCAACCGCCCTTCGCCCAACTACCCAATAATATTCCCCAACCCCCCCCCCCTGTCCCCCTCCACTCCATTCACTCCGCCAAAGCCACCCTCCCCGCCGCACTGATACGTCGGCGCCGCGGTTTGTCGTGGGGATGCACAGCGATCCTCTCACTCCCACAGTACGCTCTCGTAGACTACCATCCTCTAATCGTGCCGCCACCGCTGGCGACGTTCTTGTGGAGGCGCACAACACTCAGCGCCGTCACCACTAGTGATGTTCTTGTGGAGGCGCACGGCGGTCAGCACCGCCACCGCTGGCGATGTTCGTGTGGAGATGCACGGCGGTCAGCTTCTCCCACAGTAAGCGCATTCTAGACCGAGGCCCCGTGCATGTCAGTGTAGCGCTGAATGTTAGCTGATAGACGCTGTTAATCGCACTGTTTGCCGAAGTAGTTTATAGTCAATATGCTCTGCTTAAGAAGCTTCCTTGCCCTGTTCTGCACTCAATCTGCTTAGCTGAGATGGCATGCCAAGGCCGATTAGTTGCTAAAATATCCTGTCATATATTTATTGTGACGTAGATTGCCATGGTCTAGTAGCCAATCTGTTAGGTGAAATAGCTCTACACCATTTTATACTCGATCTTTGTTGTTGCGATGGCCTTCGATAGTTTGATGGCTGTGTGCTCGGCCTCATTAACTGTTGAAACAGCCTGCCATAATTTAGCACTCAAATCTGCTTGTTGAATTAGCTTTACTATATTTCATTACTTAGATCTGCTCGTCCAAATATCTTGCCATAGCTTTAGACATCGACCTAGGTATTTTTTCTGGGCTCCATATAAAGCATATATGTATTTCCTATAATATCTAGTAGAAGAACTAATTTATATGTCTAATAGATGGACTGGACTTGGATAACTTCTGCTCGAAGATTCTCCGCTGCATATGTCGAGGGGGTTGAAAACTTCATGAACTTTATCAGAGCAGAGTACGGTGGTCCGAAATCAGATGTGCTCTGCCCGTGTAGTAGTTGTATGAATTCAGTTACAAGACCCCAGTCAACTATGCAAAATCATCTACACTTGTATGGGATGTCGGTCACATATACTAGGTGGGTTCATCATGGTGAAGCTGTGAACGTCAATGTTATTGACTATGTGGAAGCAGCAGACCACCATCTTGATCTGCCTGATGCTCAGGTGGAAGAGGAGGAGGAGGAGGTGGTGGCGGAGCCAGTGAGTTTGACCAACATTGAAACAATAATACGAAATGCTCGCGCATTCCGTGAACTTTCACCTGCAGAAGAAAAATGATGGGCCCGCATGTTGGAACAATGCAACGTGGCTGTCACCCCAGGAAATAAGCTGTCAGTATTCTCAGCTATGGTCACCTTTCTTCAGGTGAAGACATCTGAGCGGATGACCAACAAATCATTCGATGCGATGTTGGCTGCTTTCTGCAAAGCTTTCCCAGATGCGTCTGAGCTGCCACACACTGATATGTCTCCAACGTATCTATAATTTTTGATTGCTCCATGCTATATTATCTACTGTTTTAGATGTTTATGGGCTTTATTAAACACTTTTATATCATTTTTAGGGACTAACCTATTAACCCAAAGCCCAGTGCCAGTTTATGTTTTTACCTTGTTTTAGGGTTTCGAAGAAAAGGAAAATCAAACGGAGTCCAATTAACCTGAAACTTCATGGAACTCATTTTTGGAAGGAAAGAAGCCCAGAAGACTTGAAGTGCACGTAAGGGAAGCTTTGAGGAGGCCACGAGGTAGGGGGGCGCGCCCACCCCCCTAGGGCACGCCCTTCACCCTCGTGGGCCCCTCGTGGCCTCCCTGACGTACTTCTTCCGCCTATATATCTCCATATACCCTAAAAACATCAGAGAGCACAATAGATCGGGAGTTCCGCCGCCAAAAGCCTCCGTAGCCACCGAAAACCAATCTAGACCCGTTCCTGCACCCTGCCGGAGGGGGTAATCCTTCTCCGGTGGCCATCTTCATCATCCCGGTGCTCTCCATGACGAGGAGGGAGTAGTTCTCCCTCGGGGCTGAGGATATGTACCAGTAGCTATGTGTTTGATCTCTCTCTCTCTCTCTCTCTCGTGTTCTTGAGGTGATACGATCTTGATGTATCATGAGCTTTGCTATTTTACTTGGATCCTACGATGTTTTCCCCCGTCTACTCTCTTGTAATGAATTGAGTTTCCCCTTTGAAGTTATCTTATCGGATTGAGTCTTTAAAGATTTGAGAACACTTGATGTATGTCTTGCCATGGATATCTGTGGTGACAATGGGATATCACGTGATTCACTTGATGTATGTTTTGGTGATCAACTTGTGGGTTCCGCCCATGAACCTATGCATAGGGGTTCGCACACGTTTTCGTCCTGATTCTCCGATAGAAACTTTGGGGCACTCTTTGAGGTCCTTTGTGTTGGTTGAATAGATGAATCTGAGATTCTGTGATGCATATCATATAATCATACCCACAGATACTTGAGGTGACATTGGAGTATCTAGGTGACAGTAGGTTTTTGGTTGATTTGTGTCTTAAGGTGTTATTCTAGTACGAACTCTAGGGCTGTTTGTGACACCTATAGGAATAGCCCAACGGATTGATTGGAAAGAATAACTTTGAGGTGGTTTCGTACCCTACCATAATCTCTTCGTTCATTCTCCGCTATTAGTGACTTTGGAGTGACTCTTTGTTGCATGTTGAGGGATAGTTATGTGATCCAATTATGTTATTATTGTTGAGAGAACTTGCACTAGTGAAAGTATGAACCCTAGGCCTTATTTCCACACATTGCAATACCATTTACGCTCACTTTTATCATTAGTTACCTTGCTGTTTTTATAATTTCAGATTACAAATACCTTTATCTACTATCCATATACCACTTGTATCACCATCTCTTCGTCGAACTAGTGCACCTATACAATTTACCATTGTATTGGGTGTGTTGGGGACACAAGAGACTCTTTGTTATTTGGTTGCAGGGTTGGTAGAGAGAGACCATCTTCATCCTACGCCTCCTACAGATTGATAAACCTTAGGTCATCCACTTGAGGGAAATTTGCTACTGTCCTACAAACCTCTACACTTGGAGGCCCAACAACGTCTACAAGAAGAAGGTTGTGTAGTAGACATCAAGCTCTTTTCTAGTGCCGTTGCCAGGGAGGTGAGTGCTTGAAGGTATATCTTTAGATCTTGCAATCGAGTCTTTTAATTTCTTGTTTTATCACTAGTTTAGTTTATAAAAGAAAACTATTAGAAAATGGAATTGAGTTTGTCTCATACGCTTCACCTTTTTAATATCTTTCGTGAGTATGATGGAAAGGATATTTGTGCTCAAGTGCTAGAAGAAGAAATCTATAAAATGTTTGGCACTAAATATTTGAATGATGAGCATGATTGCAATGTTGTTAGTATGAATTCCTTGAATATCCATGATGCTAATGATATGCAAAGCCGCAAGCTTGGGGAAGCTATTTTTGATGAAGATGATATTTTCTGTCCCCCAAGTTTTGATGAGCAAATTTATTATGATGAAAGCATGCCTCCTATCTATGATGATTATTGTGATGACACGTATGCTTTAAAGAATAATAATAACAATGAAACTTGTCATCTTGATTTCAATTTTCAATCCCATGATAGTTATTTTGTTGAGTTTGCTCCCACTATTATTCATGAGAAGAAATTTGCTTATGTGGAGAGTAATAAAATTTCTATGCTTGTAGATCATGAAAAGAATGCTTTAGGTGCTGGTTATATTGTTGAATTCATTCATGATGCTACTGAAAATTATCATGAGGGAGGAATATATGCTTGTAGGAATTGCAACAATACCAAGTTTCCTCTCTATGTGCTTAAAGTTTTGAAGTTATGCTTGTTTTACCTTCCTATGCTAGTTTATTATTGTTCCCACAAGTTGTTTGATCACAAAATCCCTATGCATAGGAAGTGGGTTAGACTTAAATGTGCTACTCATATTCTTCATGATGCTCTCTTTATATTTCAATTCTTATCTTTTATGTGAGCATCATTGAAATCATCATGCCTAGCTAGGGCGTTAAACGATAGCGCTTGTTGGGAGGCAACCCAACTTTATTTTTGTTCCATCTTTTTGCTCCTGTTTAGTAATAAATAATTCATCTAGCCTCTGTTTAGATGTGGTTTTATGTCTTTAGTTAGTGTTTGTGCCAAGTAGAATCTTTGGGAAGACTTGGGGAAAGTCTTGTTGATCATGCTGTAAAAAACAGAAACTTTAGCGCTCACGAGAATTGCTGCCATTTTTTGTTGGAGAGTGCTATTTAGTTAATTCTTTTTGAATATGATTAATAGAGAAATTCCTCAGGTCCAGCAATTTATTTTATAATTTTTGGGTTCCAGAAGTTTGCGTTAGTTACAGATTACTACAGACTGTTCTGTTTTTGACAGATTCTGTTTTTCGTGTGTTGTTTGCTTATTTTGATGAATCTATGGCTAGTAAAAGAGTTTATAAACCATAGAGAAGTTGTAATAAAGTAGGTTTAACACCAATATAAATAAATAATGAGTTCATTACAGTACCTTGAAGTAGTGTTTTGTTTTTTCTTTCGCTAATGGAGCTTATGAGTTTTCTGTTAAGTTTTGTGTTGTGAAGTTTTCAAGTTTTGGGTAAAGATTTGATGGACTATGGAACAAGTAGTGGTAAGAGCCTAAGCTTGGGGATGCCAAGGCTCCCCAAGGTAATATTCAAGGACAACCAAGAGCCTAATCTTGGGGATGCCCCGGAAGGCATCCCCTCTTTCGTCTTCATTCATCAGTAACTTTACTTACAACTATATTTTTATTCGCCACATGATATGTGTTTTGCTTGGAGCGTCAATTTATTTTGTTAGGATTTTCTTGATTTTATTTAGAACAATGTTTTGCATCTTTTATTTCAATAAAAGTGGCATTGATAGCCTTTACTATGCCTATGTTACAAGTATACATGTTGCTGTTTGAAAACAGAAAGTTTACATCTGTTGCAATAATTCCCTAGAAAAGTCAGAATGTGATAAAATGTTGAAACCTTTTGCATATTAAGCTCTGATAAATTTACTACAGTGGTAATTTCCTTTCATAATTTTTGGAGCTAGGTAAGTATGGATGTTGCAGCATTCTTTACAGACTATCATGTTTAGGCAGATTGCTGTTATGTTTGCATTGTTTGCATATGTTTGCTTCTTTAATGATTATATTTGAGGATAGGACTATTAAATATGCAGAGGCATTTAGTATGAAATGTTGAATACTAATTTTAGTGATTTTCTACGGTAGAGTATGATAAGGTTTTTGCAATAGTTTATACTAACTTATCTCACGAGTCCTTGTTGAGTTTTGTGTGGATGAAGCTTTTGAGATTTAGGGAGACCGTGATATGAGAGGAATTAAGGAGACACAAAAGCTCAAGCTTGGGGATGCCCAAGGCATCCCAACATAATATTTCAAGAAGTCTCAAGCATCTAAGCTTGGGGATGCCCCGGTTGGCATCCCACCTTTCTTCTTCAACAACTATCGGTTAGTTTCGGTTGATCCTAAGTTTTTGCTTCTTCACATGATGTTTGCCATTCTTAGAATGTCATTTTATTTTGCTTTGCTTGCTGTTTGAATAAAATACCAAGATCTGAAATTCTTAAATGTTAGAGAGTCTTCACATAGTTGCATAATTACTCAACTACTCATTGATCTTCACTTATATCTTTCGGAGTAGTTTGTCATTTGCTCTAGTGCTTCACTTATATCTTCTAGAGCATGGTGGTAGTTTTATTTTGAAGAAATATATGAACTCCCATGCTTCACTTAGATTATTTTGAGATTCTTAATAGCATGGTAATTTGCTTATATGCTAGGTATTCAAGAATAGTAAAAACTTTCTTATGAGTGTGTTGAATACTAAGAGAAGTTTGATGCTTGATGATTGTTTTGAGATATATAGGTAATAATATCAAAGTCGTGCTAGTTGAGTAGTTGTGAATTTGAGAAGTGCTTGTATTGAAGTTTGCAACTCTCGTAGCATGCACGTATGGTAAACGTTATGTAACAAATTTGAAACATGAGGTGTTATTTGATTGTCCTCCTTATGAGTGGCGGTCGGGGACGAGCGATGGTCTTTTCCTACCAATCTATCCCCCTAGGAGCATGCGCGTAGTGCCGAGGTTTTTGATGACTTGTAGATTTTTTCAATAAGTATGTGAGTTCTTTATGACTAATGTTGAGTCTATGGATTATACATACTCTCACCCTTCCATCCTTGCTAGCCTCTTCGGTACCGTGCATTGCCCTTTCTCACATTGAGAGTTGATGCAAACTTCGCCGGTGCATCCAAACCCCGTGATATGATACGCTCTGTCACACATAAACCTCCTTATATCTTACTCAAAACAGCCACCATACCTACCTATTATGGCATTTCCATAGCCATTCCGAGATATATTGCCATGCAACTTTCCACCGTTCCGTTTATTATGACACACATCATCATTGTCATATTGCTTTGCATGATCATGTAGTTGACATCGTATTTGTGGCAAAGCCACCGTTCATAATTTTTCATACATGCCACACTTGATTCGTCGCAATCCCGGTACACCACCGGAGGCATTCATATAGAGTCCTACTTTGTTCTAGTATCGAGTTGTAATCATTGAGTTGTAAATAAATAGAAGTGTGATGATCATCATTTTCTAGAGCATTGTCCCAAGTGAGGAATAAAAAAAGAGAAAGGCCATAAAAAAGAGAAGGCCCAAAAAAAGAGAAAGTCCATAAAAAAGAGAAGGGCCAAAAAAACAAAAAAAAGAGAAATGAGAGAAAAAGAGAGAAGGGACAATGCTACTATCCTTTGCCACACTTATGCTTCAAAGTAGCACCATGATCTTCGTAGTAGAGAGTCTCTCATGTTATCACTTTCATATTCTAGTGGGAATTTTTCATTATAGAACTTGGCTTGTATATTCCAACAATGGGCCTCCTCAAGTGCCCTAGGTCTTCGTGAGCAAGCAAGTTGGATGCACACCCACTTAGTTTTTTTGTTAAGCTTTCATACATTTATAGCTCTAGTGCATCCGTTGCATGGCAATCCCTACTCCTTGCATTAACATCAATCAGTGGGCATCTCCATAGCCCATTTATTAGCCTCGTTGATGTGAGACTTTCTCCTTTTTGTCTTCTCCACATAACCCCCATCATCATATTCTATTCCACCCATAGTGCTATATCCATGGCTCGCGCTCATATATTGCGTTACTAAAGTATGAAACAATTGCTTGGCTTGTCATCGGGGTTGTGCATGATGAGAACATTCTTGTGTGACGAAAATGGAGCATGACTAAACTATATGATTTTGTAGGGATGAACTTTCTTTGGCCATGTTGTTTTGAGAAGACATAATTGCTTAGTTAGTATGCTTGAAGTATTATTATTTTTATGTCAATATGAACTTTTGTCTTGAATCTTTCGGATCTGAATATTCATGCCACAATTAATAAGAATTACATTGAAATTACTCCAAGTAGCACTCCGCATCAAAAATTCTGTTTTTATCATTTACCTACTCGAGGACGAGTAGGAATTAAGCTTGGGGATGCTGATACATCTCTAACGTATCTATAATTTTTGATTGCTCGATGCTATATTATCTACTGTTTTAGATGTTTATGGGATTTATTATACACTTTTATATCATTTTTTGGGACTAACCTATTAACCCAGAGCCCAGTGCCAATTTCTGCTTTTACCTTGTTTTAGGGTTTCGAACAAAAGGAAAATCAAACGGAGTCCAATTGACCTGAAACTTCACGGAACTCATTTTTGGAAGGAAAGAAGCCTAGAAGACTTGAATTGCACGTAAGGGAAGCTTAGAGGAGGCCATGAGGTAGGGGGCGCGCCCACCCCCCTAGGGCGCGCCCTTCACCCTCGTGGGCTCCTCGTGGCCCCCCTGATGTACTTCTTCCGCCTATATATCTCCATATACCATAAAAACATCAGAGAGCACAATAGATCGGGAGTTCCGCCGCCAAAAGCCTCCGTAGCCATCGAAAACCAATCTAGACCCGTTCCGGCACCCTGCCGGAGGGGGTAATCCTTGTCCGGTGGCCATCTTCCTCATCCCGGTGCTCTCCATGACGAGGACGGAGTAGTTCTCCCTCGGGGCTGAGGGTATGTACCAGTAGCTATGTGTTTGATCTCTCTCTCTCTCTCTCGTGTTCTTGAGGTGATACAATCTTGATGTATCGCGAGCTTTGCTATTTTACTTGGATCCTATGATGTTTCCCCCCCCTCTACTCTCTTGTAATGAATTGAGTTTCCCCTTTGAAGTTATCTTATCGGATTGAGTCTTTAAAGATTTGAGAACACTTGATGTATGTCTTGCCGTGGATATCTGTGGTGACAATGGGATATCACGTGATTCACTTGATGTATGTTTTGGTGATCAACTTGCGGGTTCCGCCCATGAACCTATGCATAGGGGTTGGCACACGTTTTTGTCGTGATTCTCCGGTAGAAACTTTGGGGCACTCTTTGAGGTCCTTTGTGTTGGTTGAATAGATGAATCTGAGATTGTGTGATGCATATCGTATAATCATACCCACGGATACTTGAGGTGGCATTGGAGTATCTAGGTGACATTAGGGTTTTGGTTGATTTGTGTCTTAAGGTGTTATTCTAGTACGAACTCTAGGGCTGTTTGTGACACCTATAGGAATAGCCCAACGGATTGATTGGAAAGAATAACTTTGAGGTGGTTTCGTACCCTACCATAATCTCTTCGTTCATTCTCCGCTATTAGTGACTTTGGAGTGACTCTTTGTTGCATGTTGAGGGATAGTTATGTGATCCAATTATGTTATTATTGTTGAGAGAACTTGCACTAGTGAAAGTATGAACCCTAGGCCTTATTTCCACACATTGCAATACCGTTTACGCTCACTTTTATCATTAGTTACCTTGATGTTTTTATAATTTCAGATTACAAATACCTTTATCTACTATCTATATACCACTTGTATGACCATCTCTTCGCCAAACTAGTGCACCTATACAATTTACTATTGTATTGGGTGTGTTGGGGACACAAGAGACTCTTTGTTATTTGGTTGCAGGGTTGCTTGAGAGAGACCATCTTCATCCTACGCCTCCTATGGATTGATAAACATTAGGTCATCCACTTGAGGGAAATTTGCTACTGTCCTACAAACCTCTGCACTTGGAGGCCCAACAACATCTACAAGAAGAAGGTTGTGTAGTAGACATCACACACCTATAGTAAAATGAAGAATTTCCTCCGTGCGGTTGGAATTGGATATGATATGATCCATGTTTGTAAGAATAATTGTGTTCTGTTCCGGAAGGATTATGCCAACTTAAGTGAATGCCTGAAATGCAAATCATCAAGATGGAAAGATGGCGATGCTGTGAAGAGGATTCCTCATAATGTTCTGAGACATTTTCCAATTACACGAAGATTGCAGAGGTTGTTTCATGATGCCGAAACAAGAGAGGATGTACTGTGGCATTCTAGGAACCAGGAGTACAGAGATCAGAATCTAATGAGCCATTCATCACATGGTAGTGGGTGGAAAAGCTTCAATTAGAAACACAAAAAGTTTGCTGCTGACCCGAGAAACATTAGACTGGGCTTAGCTTCAGATAGATTTAACCCATTTGGCCACTAGAGAGCCACATATAGCATGTGGCCAGTGCTTGTTATCCCTTACAACATGCCTCAAAATGTCTGCACCAAAGAATCAAACTACATGATGGCCTTGCTCATCCCAGGTCCAAAAAGTCATGGAAAGGATTTTGATTTGTTCATGGAGCCTCTTGTGGAGGAACTTCAACAGCTGTGGAGGGGTGTTCTCACTCGAGACCTATATAGCAGCCCACCAGCTAATTTCTTTCTGTGTGCTGTTATAATTTGGTGCATCCATGATTATCCGGCTTTGGGCACTATGTCAGGGCGAACGACACATGGTTACACTTCATGTGTTCGCTGTGACAGGAATCCGCTGTCATACGCAATACTTAGCAAGATCTGTTACATTGGACACTGCCGTTTCCTTGCCAAGGACAAGCCGCATCCTAGAAAATACCGAAGACATGTGTTCAATGCAAAGCATGAAAACCGTGATGCACCAAAGAGGCTCACCGTCGATGAGTTGCAAGTGGAATTAGAGAAGGTCACACATATTACACCAGGAAACCATCCTGGTAATGGTAGCGGGAAAAGGAAGCGTGACAGGGCAGAAGAGAGATTATTGTTTACCCGCAGGTCCACTTTGTGGGACTTGGAGTATTGGAAAGATTTGGATCTACAACATAATCTTGATGTGATGCACATCGAGAAAAATATGTGTGACAACATTATCGGCACACTTCTTAATATTGAAGGCAAGACGAAAGATACCTTAAAATCTAGGATTGATTTGACACACCTGGGTATCAGACAGGATTTACAGGTGCAAGATGAAGGTAAACTATGGGATATGGCACCAACTGTGTACGTCTTGGACAAGGTAAAAAGAAAAGAATTCTGTGAGGTCCTGTCACGTGTGAGATTCCCACATGGATTTGCTTCCAACCCTGAAAGGAGAGTCAGTGCAGATGGAAACAAGGTACAAGGGTTGAAAACTCATGACTGCCACGTCCTACTTCAAAGGGTTTTACCTGTTATCCTTAGAGGATTGGGCCTCCCTGACTTATACAGAGCAGTTGCAGAGTTGGGACAATTCTTTAGGGAACTCTGCAGTAGAAATATCAGGATAGATGCTTTGGAGCATCTTAGAGACAAGATACCAACTATCCTATGCGACCTTGAGAAGATATATCCTCCAACCTTGTTTGATGTGATGGTGCACTTGGCTGTTCATCTACCTGATGAGGCAGTACTTAGAGGTCCAGTACAGTATGGCTGGATGTACCCTATTGAAAGGCGGCTAGGCACTTTCAAGGGCTATGTTAGGAATAGATCTAGACCCGAGGGTTCCATTGCAGAGGCCTACATTGCTACAGAAGCGTTGACATTCTGCTCAAAATACATTGAAACAGCTGATCAGCTTAGCAAAGAGGTGGGTGAAGACAATCCCGGGCTTAATGTTTTCGATTATTCTGTTCGAGTTACAGGGAAGAGTCGACAAGAGGACAAACCTAAAGATTTGGACAAAATGGTTTGGTATGTGTTGAATAGCTGTCCTGAGATACTACCTTATATCAAGTAAGTGCTAAGTACTGCAGCTTATACATCGTAATCTACTAAACTTGCAGCACATTCTTATATATTTAGATGTTTGACGCGATCACTATGTTGTGCAACATCTATAAAAAGGAGTTACTGCTGCAAAATCCAAGAAACATTGACAAACTGGTTATGGCATGATTTGCGAAATGGTTCAAGAGCCATGTAAGCTTTTGAATTGCACTGTCAGTTTTTTTAATATATTGAGTACATAAGATGATCAGCTTGTCCATTTTCTAACCATTGGTTAAGAAGATGTGGGAGGATGGGCATGCAGTTGATGATGCCCTTTACTCACTAGCAATGGGTCCTGATACTCGGGCAAGACATTATGAATCTTGCGTTGTTGGAGATGTGCACTACAACACCCTTGCACGAGACGAAGGCAGGAAGACACAAAAAAGTGCCATCATGAGCATGGATACGTATGACAAAGAGACAACTGAAATGTATGCTAACATAACAGACATTGTTTAGTTGCAGTATATCTCCAGTTTCGAGGATCATCAGTGTGTGGTTCTGTTGTGCTGTCGTTGGTATAACCTGTTTTCCAGGATCACAAAACCAAGAGCTGATGATTATTTCAAATCCATCAATGTCAAGGCAGCGTACCAAACCAACGAGCCTTTTATTTTGGAAAATCAAGCAACGCAGATATTTTTCTTGGAAGACACATTTGCATGTAGCGGTGACTGGAGAGTATTGCAATGGTTTGAGCAGAGGAATTCGTTTAATGAAGTTGCACAACAAGATGATGCTTACACTGCTCTTGATGTACAAGATAACACAGATGTTCCTAATATCTTTGAGAACCATCACGTCAATGACGCCGGCAAAAAGATTGCCTGTCGTGTTGTGGACATACAAGAGTTGATCAAGAAGAAGCCAACGTTCGAGGACGTTGAGGACGAAGAAGAAGATGACACCGTGGGGAATTACGATTCAGACTGATACACATGGTGAAGATGTTGACGCTGCTGCTGCGGATGATGATTACATCGCTTTTGTCGTATTTTCCTGTCAGAAGATGTTTTTTATCTATTATGTGAAATTGTGTTTGCTATGACAACTGAAACCTGAAGAACATGTTGTTTAGTATTTTCCTGTGAGAACATCACTTGTTATGTATGCTGATTTGTGTTTGGTGATTGTATGATGACTAAAACATGATGACATTGTTGTTTAGCTGTACTCATATTTGGCTATGAAATTTGAATTTGATGACATAATTTGCTGTTGGACTGCAATTTGCTCGACGTCTTCGAATGAGAACAAAGCTGACCCAACATGGCCTCTGCTAATTTATTTATTTATTACCAAAAAGGCCTATGCTATTTATTTATTTATGAGCAAAAGAGGATACCCCCTAATTTCCGTTAATAGAAATCATTAGATGTTCACAACACTACGCCCAGCCTGCTACAGAGGTTTCATTCATTACTAGTTTCATCAAAGTGCTCATGTCATAGCCACTGAATACATCATGAGTGCTACATACACTGCAAATAAAGAGACAATCATCCTATAGAGCACATCGATTTTTCCCATTATCTTCACAAGCTCTTTCATCTCCTCATTACTGTCAAGGCCATTCAGCAGCTATTGCTTGGACATGATCAGAGGAACTACATCTTTAACCTTCTGCTCTGCATCTTCCTCTTCTGCTGTTCCTTCAGTTACTTGTCCAACACCCCACCCTGCTGGTATTGGGATTCCTCGGCTAACCAAATAATCAGCGTAGTTGCACTCCCCCACATCAGCAACTTACCAGAAATACAAATCACACGAATCTTCCCTTTTCTGCATGAATCAAATTGGAAGATCATCAACCAAACTATTAAAAAAATCAGCAACTGAAAGCAGCAGAACAATGCTTAAACATATTATTACCCCATGATTCAGGCATTTGTAGAATACTCGGCCAGGGTTGAGGATTGTGGTTGAGATGCGATGGATGACTCTGCGTGATTTGCAGCAGTGGCACCACACCAACGGCAGTGGGTTGCGATGAGCAACTGGCTGCGGTGCGCGTGCCGGCGGGGGTGTGATGAGACCCACATGCGATGGTATGGGTGGCGACTTGGCGCATATTTGGTTGTTGCCTGCTGAAGAGCAGGTGGACGAGCAGCCAGCGGACATGGTTGCCGCGGCCAGAGCTTCTGATGCTAGGCAGAGTAAGTAGAGAAGAGGAGAAGCGAACTTTGGATATGTCAGTTTCATTGCTTGCAGAGTAGCATAACACCATATATAGTCATAGTCTAGGTTTGGATTCAAACCAGCTACAGGAGCATGTCTCTCTTTTTTCTAAAACTCAGCGACATCTCTTTACTAGTACACTAGCTTCTTCTATACGCCTTCTCAAGTCTTTGATTCCTCCAGCTGACATCTGGGACCCACCGGAAGGGCCTCTGTATTTCACGAAAAAACGTGCCCCCCACTGATAGGTTGGACCCACCAGCTATCTTCGCACGCAAGGAAGTGCCTCCTTATTACGCACAAAAAATGAATACCCCCTGCTAGCTGGAACCCAGCATAGTGGGAGGTTGACTTGTGGGCCTACCAAGTTGACGGGGATGGAGGGCTTTGTTAACTTAGTCAATATGAACGATTCTAGCTCCAGTTACCATACGATGTTCATCCAACGGCCATATTGCTTCTTCAACCTCTGGTCTTCTTGCCCCAGCCGCCCAAACCAGCGCCGATCGTGCCTCGTGCTCCCGCCTCCCGTGGCTGGCTGCGATGCCGCAGAGGCCTCACCGCCCCCTACTACTCCCACCACTGGCCAGGACATCCCTCTACTCACCCACACCCCCTATTATTTTGCAGCGACGACAGCCTCAAACCGCAGCCGAACCCGTGAACCCTCATACTCCTCTCCATGTGGGCATCCACTGCTGCGTCTTCCCCGGCTCCGTGTTGTCCCCTTCCTAGGCCTCGCCGTCGTCCACCGCGTTGGTGCTCTCGGCGCGGCATGGTCAATGTGGTCAACGACCGACTTCCATCGGAAGAGTACTGTACGCGGAGAGGCTGACAGCTGGGTCCACGGCCGCAGCTGGGTCCATGGCCACAACCTAGTTTTTTTGTGATTTGCCAAGTAAGTCGCTTTGTCAGGCCTGTTGGGCTGCAAATCTTTCAAGATGAGGAGAGCTTCGTCTGACTGGCCGAGAAAATGGCCTACCAGTAATGAGAAATGGGCTGTACATTTTTAAAACACATCAAACCATCAATTAGTTTCAAATTACTTTTTTTTCATTTCGAGATTTTAAATTGCATTGATTTTTATGCATGGACAATTTTGTTGGATTTTATATTGATATACATTTATTTTTAAAAATAGTTTGAATGTGACTCAAAATTTCAGGATTAAAAACAGTTCGGACCGCACCGAAATATGCAAAATTTCGTATAATTTTTTAACCGTGGCCACAATATGGGCTATAATGCTAACAAAAAGAATATGGGCTCTAAAAAACCTTAAGAATTAGCAAATGGGCTGTAAATTAATAGAAATAATGGAAGATGGGTTGTATGCTGTTTTCCACAAATTTGAGCCTTTCCAAAATAAAGGTTGACGCACAAGCAGTGACTGTTGGATGTCCATCCAATGGCCGTCGTGCTTCTTCAATCTCTGCTCTTCATGCTCCAGCCGCTCAAACAAGCGCTGGCGAGACTGGCTGCTCCCTCCTCCCTGCGGCCGACTGTGCTGCCGCGCAGGCCTCACCGCCCCATCGTACTCCCATCGCTGGCCTAGCCATCCCTCTAGTCACCCACACATGCTGTTATTCTCCGGCGACGGCAGAAGAACCAGTAAACCCTCGTACAGTCATACTCCCCTCCACGTGGGAAACAACTGCCGAGTCTTCCGTAGCTCCGTGTCATTCTCTTCCTAGGCCTCGGCATCGTCCACCGCCCTGGTGCTCTCGGTGCATCCTGGTCAATGTGGTCGACATGCATCTGAAGTTGACTGTACGTGGAGAGGCTGACAGCTGGGTCCACGGCCGCACGCAAGGAAATGCCTCCTTATTACTCGCAAAATAATGATTCCTCCACCTCACATATGGGACCCACCGAAAGGGCCTCTGTATTTTGTGAAAAAACATTACCGCCACTGACAGCTCGGACCCACCAGCTATATCTTCGCACGCAAGGAAGTGCCTCCTTATTACACACAAAAAAATGAATACTCCCCCTGCTAGCTGGGACCTAGTATAGTGGGAGGCTGACTTGTGGGCCTACTAAGTTGACGGGGACGGAGGGCTTTATCAACTTAGTCAATATGCACGATTCTAGCTACAGTGACCGTACAATGTCCATCCAACGGCCATAGTGCTTCTTCAACCTCTGGTCTTCTTGCTCCAGCCACCGAAACCAGCGCCGGTCGTGCCTCTTGCTCCTGCCTCCCATGGCCGGCTGTGATGCCGCGGAGGCCTCACCGCCCCCTACTACTCCCACCGCTGGCCAGGCCATCCCTCTACTCACCCAAACCCCCTGTTATTCTGCGGTGACGGCAGCCTCACACCGCAGCGAAGCAGTGAACCCTCATACTCCTCTACGCGTGGGCATCCACTGCCGCGTCTTCCCGGCTCCATGTCGTCCCCTTCCTAGGCCTCGTCGTCGTCCACCGCCCTGGTGCTCTCGGCGGCATGGTCAACGTGGTTAAGAAACGGCTTCCATTGGACATGGACTGTACGTGGAGAGGCTGATAGCTCGGTCCATGGCCGCAGCAAGGAAGTGCCTCCTTATTGCATGAAAAATAATGATTCCTCCACCTGACAGTAGGGACCCATCGGACGGTCAACCGTATTTCGTGAAAAAACGTTCCCCCTGACTGCTGGGACCTACCAGCGACATCTTCGCACGCAAGGAAGTTCGTCCGGGGCGAAAAAAAACGATTCACCCCCCCTAACTGCTGGGACCCAGTAGCTACATCTTCGCACACAAGGAAGTGCCTAACAGTTGGGACCCACCTGGTCGAAGCATATGTAGCATTGTCATTCTGGTCGCGAACGTGTACGTACATACTGGTCGATGTAGAGGCGCGCACGTGTCGTAGTAGAGGTGTGCACGTGTCGTAGTAGAGGCGCGCACGTAGCATGTACATCTACATACAGCGACCAGTGTGCAAGAAAGAAAATACGGCCACGTACGTACATACGGGAAGGGTCTCGAACGCCTACTCACGCATACGTAAGGCCAGGGCTCGTGTACATGGCTAGGTCGGAACACAGAAACATCGTCGTTGTCGTGTTCATGGGGAGCCAACCAGCTGGGTCGGAACGGAATGTGTCGTCGTGTTCATCGGAAGGGCTTGGACGGAACAGCCGATGGAAACGAGGCCTGGCGTACCGTAGAACGGAGGAAACAGCCTTGTGTTCGAACGGCCACTATCGAAATGGGATCCTATTCATCGCGAGGGGTCTGGTGTACCGCAAAACAAAGGAAACGGACCTCCTACGGTCGAAACGGGGGCCCTGTTCATCAGGAGGGGTGTGAGGAAACGAACTTGTGTTGGAGCGCTATGGTCGAAATGGGGGTCCTGTTCATCGGGAGGGGTGTGGCGTACTGCAAAATGGGACTCCACGAGATACTGTTCATCTCCACCGTCGACCCCCTCCAGCCTCCACGGGCTACTGTTCATGCACCGTCGACCTCCTCCAGCCTCCACCTGCGACTGTTCATCCACGGGCTCCTGTTCATCCAACCTCCACCGCGCGCTACTCCATCGGCTACTGTTCAACCAGCCCTCTCCATGGGCTCCTATTCAACCACCCCTCCACGGGCTACTGTTCATCCAACCCTCCACCATCTACTGTTCATCCAGCCCTCCACGGGGTGGTCCTGTTCATCCAGTCCTCCACGGGGTCCTGTTCATCCAGCCCCAACCGGCTCGATCGATCGGGTCCTGTTCATCCAGAGGCAACACCATGGGGTCCTGTTCATCCACCCCCACCGGGAACTGTTCATCCAAACCTCCCAGCAACGCTCACCATTCATCCAGAGGCAGCATCGATCGGCTTCATTTAGCAGCAGTAGCGAAGGAATCACTCAGGTTCAGTAACGCGTAGCCTGTAGTGCAATCGCTTGGGTTCAGTTAGAGCCCAATGCCTCGCTCGGGTTCAGTTAGAGCCCAACGCCTCGCACTTACGCGCGTACGTGTACGAGAGAAACTGTCAGGACCCCGATCCTAAGTCACACCGATCTAGCATGTAACACATCATATCACTTTGCGGCCTCACGCACGGTATTCCCACGGGTGCCACCTTACCTGGCTCGGGACCGTTTGCGCCTTTTGGCTCACGTATATGATAGTGTCGCTAGCATCCATATGACAAAGAACCCGGGCTGACATGGCTAGTCGTGAACCCAAAGTGGCACTAACTTACAGGGACAGGCATCCATGACCCAGCATCGAACGTGTCGGTCATCAGCGAGTGAATCCAGGCTGTAGCACTGGGCTAGCAGGACTCCGATGAACCGGGCTGTAGCGGGCTAACAGGACTCCGGTATTCATCGCGTGACATTTCCCCGAAGGGACAGACACAGGAACGAAGAAGGACACATGCCGGCCAGCCTAAGTGTTCCGGAGCAGTAGCAAGCTACCATGGCTCAGTGGAAACACTAGGAGACATTTCCTGGTAAGAGAGGCTACCAAGGATAAACAACTAGGTTGTCAGATCCCACACATACCAAGCATTTCAATAGCATACACACAATATGCCCGATATGTGAAAATACAACATGGCATCACAACATGACTCTACAACTCAAGTATTATTCAATAGGCTCCGAGGAGCGATATATTACAAACATGGGTCTCATGACCCAACATTCAGAGCATACAAATCAAAGCACAAGCGGAAGCTATCATGTCTGAGTACAGACATCTATAAATGAGTACAGACAAGGGGTCCAAGTTTTCATATCCGAGGAATCCGGCTATTCGAATAGATAATGATAACCCTGCAGGGGTGTACTTCTTCACACACGCTCTCGCCAGTTATCGCCCTGTACACGTCATGTACCTCGACAACCTTCAAGCGGAAGCCGGGCGAGGGAGTCGGCCACGACCTGACTAACCAAACAAGTCTCTAGTCCAGGTTTATCGCCTATTCGGGTTCCATCCGCAAGGAGATCCGGCCGGGGTGTCGCTCACGGCCCCAAACGATGTGAGCAGGGTTCCCCAGCCCACCATCCGGGTGCTACTTGGTACACCGGGCCACTGTGCCTAGTCTGTCCCAAGCCCACCTGTACCGGGTGCCACTTGGTAGACTACTAACACTACCTACAAACACCATAAACTAGTTGCAACTCCTGGACAGAGATCATGTTGATTAATAAGTCGAGAGAGTCAATTAAGGATCCCAATGTGTGGTAGTAGCTGTTCATGGATCACAAACACAGAACTCAGTTCCTGAGGACGGCTGCAATGAGACAACCCACCATATACTCCTACATGGCCTCTCACCACTACCTTTACCAAATCGTGTTCACACACTTAGCACTCAACAGTAGGACATGTTCACACACCTCTGATTCATCCCCGATGAATCAGACCTGACTCAACTCTAAGCAGTAGCAGGCATGACAAACAAGCATGAATGAGTAGGCACAACAGGGCTCAGACAACTCCTACTCATGCTAGTGGGTTTCATCTATTTACTGTGGCAATGACAGGTCATGCAAAGGATAAAGGGGTTCAGCTACCGCAACAAGTAACAAATATGTCGTTGTTGTCCTAATGCAGTAAAAGAGAGCAGGAGCGAGAGAGTGGGATTTTATCGGAATGCACAAGGGGGGGGGGTTTGCTTGCCTGGCACTTCTGAAGATAATATAGCTCTTCATCGGTGTCATCGATCACATCGTCGGTATCACATCTATCGAGAGGGGGCAATCATCGGCAGCTGAGGAAAAACACAATCAATGCAATGCACAATATGATGCATGAATGTGACATGGCAATATGTTGTGGTTTGTGCTAATGCAACTAAAACCAGATTAAATGAAGTTGGTTTGAATCCAAGATTCAAACTCAAACTCCATATGTGGATATTTAAATGCCATTAATGTGATTTGTGCTAAACAGCACCTATAAGTTGTTCTAACATGCATGAAACCAGTACAGATGGATAGATTGGATTTTTCTAATCATTTTTCATATATAAATTATTTCATTCTGAGCTACGGTTGAATTTCTATGAATTTTTGAAGTTTAAATCATTTTCTGGAATTTCCTGAATTAAAATAAATCCAGAATATGATTTATTGCGTCAGCACTAGGTCATGCTGATGTCAGCAGGTCAACTAGGCGGGTCCAGGTCAAACCTGACCAGTGGGGTCCACTGGTCAGTGACTAGGGCTGGTTAGTGCCAATGACAGGTGGGGCCGGGTCAACAGACACGTCAGCACGGTCAACTTTGACTTGTGGGGCCACTGTGATTAGTTAAAACTAATCATAAATTAAACTGCGGTTAGTTAAGGCGTGGGGCCCAGTAGTTAGTGAGAGAGGGGGTTAGTTAGTGCGTCATTAGCGTTTAATGACATCGCCACGTCACCAGCCACCGGAGTTGGACGCCGGCGACCAAAATGGCGGCGGCAACGTGCCGGACTTGCGCTAAAGGAGACGGAGGCGGCGGCTGAGGGCACCGGGGCGTAGCCCAGGCTCTCCCGCATCTGATGGGGTAGGTGGGAGGCTGCGGGAATGCCGGGGTTCGCCGGAATGGAGCTCGCGGCGGCGCCGGAGTTCGGGTGGTAACGGGCGCGAGGCCCTGGTGGGGTTTTGGACAAGCTGAGCTGCGCATGGGCTTCCTGTGAGCCCCACGAGCTCAAAGCCGTGCTCGGACGCGACCGAAACAAGCCATGGCCGCGACGGCAACATGGCCGGCGGCAGCGAGCTCCGGTTGCGGTGAGACGGCGGTACAGCATGGGGGCGAGCGAATGGAGAGAGGGGAAACACGACGGGGCTCACCGCGAGTCCGTTGGGAGGGTTAGTAGGCTCGAAGATGTCTTGTCGGGGGCGAATCGACGACGGTGATCGACGGGGCCGAAGGTTGAAGAAGGCGGCGGTGTGGGCGTTCGGGGGCGTCCGGCGGCGCGTGTGTCCTTGAGGAGGCGTAGACGACGGAGGTGGAGCTCCTGGACAGTTGGGAAGGCTAGGCGGTGGCTGTGGCCGCGGCGAACGGCGTCGGTGGCGTTCGGCCATGGCTGCGGGCAAGCGAGGGGGAGAGCCAGGAAAGAGGGGGGGGGAAGAACAGAGGGGGTCGAGGCGTCTCCAGGCGCGGGGACAGGGAGGAGGTTGAGCCTCCAGCGCGAAGCAGGAGGTGGAGCCTGCGTGCGTGGGCGCTTTCTCACGGCGACAACAGCAGCTTTGGGGCGAGGGGAGGAAGACGACAGGGGGGAAGCGGCGGTGGGCTGGGCCGTGCTGGGCCGGTTGGTGGCGCCAGGTAAGTGGCTGGAGGAGCTGGGCCAGGTAGGTCCAGGTAAGCGACAGGTAGGTCTTCTGCTCTGTTTTATTTCCTGTTTGTTTTATTTTTTAAATTTATTTTGCCACTGTTTTGAATTTAAAATAATTCAAACAATGCCAAAAACTCCTCTGAATATTTTTATTTTGCTAGATGGACTTTTCCAAAAGCTCATAAAATATTTCAGGGGTATTTGAAATTATATTCTAATTATATGAATATAATTCAAATTCAAATAGCTAATGATTTAAATTCAAAGTCCCAAGATTAAGTCCTTAAAAATGTTCAATATTTTAGTTGGGACCAGAACCCTTGCCAAAAAATATCAAACATTTAAGAAGAGCATTTTGGAACAATGAATGAGAGTTTAGGGTTTTTGCCCTTCTTTTATTTAGGGTTTTGAGGCTTCCAAATTTCCCCAGTTCAAGTTCAAAAATTTAAACATGATGCAAAGACTAGGCAACACGAGAAGCTAGGGATGTGACAACTCACCCCCACTAAACAAGAATCTCGTCCCGAGATTCAAGCGTAGGGTAAGACGAAGGGAAAACGCCAACTAACATAATCTTCACGATCCAGGGTGCATTCATAAAAGCGTTGATTCGATCACCATCATTATCTTGATGTCTTGCTCCGAGAACTCCAACCAACATGACAACGAGAGGAGAAGGGAACTCTAGAAGGATCAATCTTCTCGAAGGTCGAACAACTCAGGATTAACTCTCGGAATGAGACATAGCAACATCTCTCGAGCTGAGAGACGAAGCACACATCCATAGGAATGGAGTGAAGCAGATGACAAAGGTTCAGTAGGTAGACAACAATTTCACACTTAAAAAGGTGGTAAATGATTGTCAACGTAGCGAGGAGTTGAGTTGCCATGATACCATAACGATGCACCTTAGGAACCGTGACTCGTAGATATATCCCCTTAAGTGGCAAAAAGAATTACCTTTGATTCAGAGATCATGGAAACTCTTTAAACCAGCCTAAGGCAATTCTCGAGCGAGCGTTTGGAGGGGGTCGGTAGAATGGCATACTCGGACTTGGATGATGTGGATTACCTTGTTGAAGACAACGTAATGGATGAATTTGCTTACCACCGGAAATGGAAGAGACCCGTGGTAGAATGGCACATTGGCGGTGCAGGCTGGGAACAAAATGAAAATACTGGGAATGATTCTGGTAACTAGGGAAGAACCCAACAACAGAGAGTGAATTCACTGTTTGAAAAGGTCATAGCATTGCCGAGGAAACTGAGAGCAAACCCAGTTAGTGCCGAAGATAACACGTAGCGCTTGTGCGTGCTCTCAAGAACTTGAGCATTTCCACAATCATCAAGGTTTTATCAACATCCGTGTCAAGGGTTCTGGCAACACAACTTACTACCATGATGAATACCGTTGGAAGATGCAGATGCAAAGGAAGATGACACCTTCTCAGATTTCACCTTAGCGAGGCCAAGGAAACAAAATCTGGATGATCGACCGAGAGACATTTAGCACTCCGCTTCTAATGTTCTCCTTGATGTGTTAGTGCATCCCATTAATTAAAAAGGTTTGGGACCCAGAACATCAAGTAAGAGGTCGGACTTCGGGAGCACAAGAATCCATAAGGAATAACTATGGAGTAAATCCTACGAAATCCTCATGGGGAGGTGGCCAACTTCCTCAATCAAGATACTACAATAATAGGTCTTCCGGCTGGGTGTGTTAGCCATGACATCCACTTAACCGGTTATAGAGAGACCATTATTATAGTTCTTGGGAAATTTTCCAACCATCATATCTGCCTGAGATTCAGATCTGGTTGGTGTCAGAATAATCCAGACTCATCGAGCCTAGGAAGAAAAATGAAAGTTTGCAACACAAATCGACGAGATGACGTTGCGAGATTCTCGGGAAATGAACTACGATAGCAAGCTCCAAAACATGAGCTGGTTCTGCTACACACATGTGAACACGCTATCCCAGACAAACATGATCACATGGTAGTCTTACAATAAAACACTATCGAGTTCTGGTAGGGAACCATCATCGGGGATATCAGAGTCTTGTGCATTACCATGGATTAGCACTTAACTCCTTTTCCTGAACAAATCAGTCAGTGGCTTGGTGTGCTATGGAATACATATGGAGTGGAGGTAATTAATCTACCAAACCACAATATACTTTGCACATGCATGACTGACTTGGGACGATTCCAGAGGAAGCAAAACTAACTTTCTCGAATTCACGACGGCAACTTACATCAATGCACGTGAATCAAAGGAAGTCACTTCCTTCATCGAAACATATGCTTCATGCACGGAACATGAAGATAATGCTTATAGAAGTTTCCAACACTAGGTTGATGTTCAACATGAATCATGGGGGAGACAAAATGCTGCTGATGGGCTCAACAACAAGTTATCGGGATTTCCATGGAGATGGAATTCCATAACTATGTGAACAAGGTGATAGTATTGGTCAGACCCAAAATATATAATGGTGTATGCTCGAGGAAAATCCAAGAGTAAGACAACATTACAAACATTGTTGGTTCTGATTTGATTTGAGAATAGCCCACACTCAAATCAAAGTTTTGGCAAGACAATAGCTCCAATAACTGATCACGGGGACCAATCGCTGAAGATATCATCTTTCTTCAACTAACACACCAGCACCAGGATATCCCTTTGAAACGAACTAAGTTAGGTAAGCTTTTATCTTCCAACTCTCCAAGTTGTTGTTTAGCTTGACCAACTAGCTCAGGGGTATCCCACACAGATTCTTGGAGAAGGGGTGGTTTACAGGAAACCATCTGGATCACGAACTCAACATAGCGGTCAGGTGACAACCTGGTGATACTTTCGAGAAGATATCCGGAAAATCACGAACCACCGGTATGTTACTAAGCTCGAGAACAATCTCGCTTTTGAGGGCAAGACGATATGATCAAATGAGTGAGGACTTGACAAGATCCTAACTCATCAATCGAAGGGTGCACCGAAATAAGGACTAGGTAGCACGATCAGTCTTAGAGGGATGATTCAAAAGCCAACACGCTAAGAATGAAATTATTGTCCTTTAACTACCAAGCAACAAGGTTGCTAGGAGTATTGAATTCACACATCACGATTCACTTGTCGGCATTCCGGTTGCGACAACACGGAACCGAGGGATGAATAATGATGGCGAGAAGTATCACTACGTCAAGAATTCACAAGAGCCGGTGCAATTCTCATGAAAATCCTGACATAAAGACGGTAATACTTCAGGTTAGAACAGAATCAAAAGCTGGGTTGGCATTTTGATCTGCGGAGAACAATTGCTTTGACCCAATCCTAGATATGGATGAGGTACTGGAGTTTGTTTCTCCTAGTCATTCAGGACAGAATGGCTTGACGGACCACAAGAATAATAGGCATCGATGACGAATGCACGACTATTCCTGACTATCAATTGACAGACGAGGGTCAGAATACAACTAAGGAGGAACAACTCGAGGAACATATAACTTTCTGAGTTGTGGATGCATAGATTAGTCTGTCGAGCGAAGCTCAACATTTCTTCCGGATAACCCATGCGGAAAAAGGTAGAACTGGCAGAGCCACAATATATAATGGAGAACTCATCGAGGATATTCCTATTGTGATATTTTGATCCAACAAACTTCTGCCATAAAGTGGTTCATAGTATTTGGAAGAAGGAAATACCACGAACTTCGAGGACTATCGCAAAGGTTACTAATAACCTAAGGGAGCTAGCAATTACTATCAACAAGAAGTAAGTAGGGTGAATCTTGGGTTCAAAACCCAGAAGTGAAATGCCTACTAACTAAGTGGCATCACGGGGTGCTCTCGAGAATGATGGCCAGAATCATCACACTGGGAACACAAAGCATGGCTGGATTACTAGGTGATACTCTAGGTACCTAGGGTCATAATAATAACTCCAACATATACGTCGAGGCAATAGAGTACCTCAACTCACTGATTAGTGTGCTTAATCTGGCCCAAAAGTACATCAGGAACGGAAGGAAGGGATTTGCAAATGCATCAGACTGTTTAGAAACCTGGGATGACTCGGGCAGCATAACGACTGTAAATGCTCGAAATATTGGAGACATGCTACAAAAATGGTGGCATAGCCACTCAGAGGCACAATATCAAGGTTTGGAGATCAACAGTTAACATACGGAAGTAGTAGGAACTGGACTGAGGCTTAAGTCCAACAGTTCTATAGGTCTGCGGATTAGTAACACGTGATCCTGATAGAAAGAAGAGAAGGCCTAGTTCTTAGTCCCCGTAGAAGAGAAGAGGATGACTCAGATCAGAGGGCCATGAGGTATAAGGAGTAAAAAGAGCCTTATGTTCCATCCCACAATCAATTCCCTTACATAACTAAAGCATTTCTAGACTCAACTTCGACCAGTTTGGCTTGGTAATCCTACAGGCAGTCAAGCTCTGATACCAAAGCTGTCAGGACCCCGATCCTAAGTCACACCGATCTAGCATGTAACACATCATATCACTTTGCGGCCTCACGCACGGTATTCCCACGGGTGCCACCTGACCTGGCCCGGGACCGTTTGCGCGTTTTAGCTCACGTATATGATAGTGTCGCTAGCATCCATATGACAAAGAACCCGGGCTGACATGGCTAGTCGTGAACCCAAAGTGGCACTAACTTACAGGGACAGGCATCCATGACCCAGCATCGAACGTGTCGGTCATCAGCAAGTGAATCCAGGCTATAGCACTGGGCTAGCAGTACTCCGGTGAACCGGGCTGTAGCGGGCTAACAGGACTCCGGTATTCATCGCGTGACATTTCCCTGAAGGGACAAACACAGGAACGAAGAAGGACACATGCCGGCCAGCCTAAGTGTTCCGGAGCAGTAGCAAGCTACCATGGCTCAGTGGAAACACTAGGAGACATTTCCCGGTAAGAGAGGCTACCAAGGATAAACAACTAGGTTGTCAGATCCCACACATACCAAGCATTTCAATAGCATACACACAATATGCCCGATATGTGCAAATACAACATGGCATCACAACATGACTCTACAACTCAAGTATTATTCAATAGGCTCCGAGGAGCGAGATATTACAAACATGGGTCTCATGACCCAACATTCAGAGCATACAAATCAAAGCACAAGCGGAAGCTATCATGTCTGAGTACAGACATCTATAAATGAAAAAGGCTGAGAAGCCTGACTATCTACCAGATCCTGCCGAGGGCACAAGATCGTAGCTGAGGTAACAAGCTAAACGTCGAAGTCCATGCGGAACTACTAGTGAGACTGAAGTCTCTCTGCAAAACATAAAATGGGCAAACGTGAGTACAAATGTACCCAGCAAGACTTACATCAGATCTATCTACATATGCATCATTATCAACAAAGGGGATGGTGGGGTTTAACTGCAGCAAGCCAGCTTTGACTTGGTGGCTATCCTGAACTACGACTGCAAGTAACTCTTGAGGTGGCGCACACGAGTCCACATATTCACCATATCAATACACCACTATGGATCTGCTCCCGTCTCCCTACGAGAACGCCATCCATAGCACTCACGCTTACCTTGCGTATTTTAGAGTATCCACTTTCACTTGTCTATGAACTATGCAAGGGGTCCAAGTTTTCATATCCGAGGAATCCGACTATTCGAATAGATAATGATAACCATGCAGGGGTGTACTTCTTCACACACGCTCTCGCCAGTTATTGCCCTGTACACGTCATGTACCTCGGCAACCTTCAAGCGGAAGCCGGGCGAGGGAGTCGGCCACGACCTGACTAACCGAACAAGTCTCTAGTCCAGGATTATCGCCTATTCGGGTTCCATCCGCAAGGAGATCCGGTCGGGGTGTCGCTCACGGCCCCAAACGATGTGAGCAGGGTTCCCAAGCCCACCATCCGGGTGCTACTTGGTACACCGGGCCACTGTGCCTAGTCTGTCCCAAGCCCGCCTATACCGGGTGCCACTTGGTAGACTACTAACACTACCTACAAACACCAGAAACTAGTTGCAACTCCTGGACAGAGATCATGTTGATTAATAAGTCGAGAGAGTCAATTAAGGATCCCAATTTGTGGTAGTAGCTGTTCATGGATCACAAACACAGAACTCAGTTCCTGAGGACGGCTGCAATGAGACAACCCACCATGTACTCCTACATGGCCTCTCACCGCTACCTTTACCAAATCGTGTTCACACACTTAGCACTCAACAGTAGGACATGTTCACACACCTCTGATTCATCCCCGATGAATCAGACCTGACTCAACTCTAAGCAGTAGCAGGCATGACAAACAAGCATGAATGAGTAGGCACAACAGGGCTCAGACAACTCCTACTCATGCTAGTGGGTTTCATCTATTTACTGTGGCAATGACAGGTCATGCAAAGGATAAAGGGGTTCAGCTACCGCAGCAAGTAACAAATATGTCGTTGTTGTCCTAATGCAGTAAAAGAGAGCAGGAGCGAGAGAGTGGGATTTTATAGGAATGCACAAGGGGGGGGGTTTGCTTGCCTGGCACTTCTGAAGATAATATAGCTCTTCATCGGTGTCATCGATCACATCGTCGGTATCACATCTATCGAGAGGGGGCAATCATCGGCAGCTGAGGAAAAACACAATCAATGCAATGCACAATATGATGCATGAATGTGACATGGCAATATGTTGTGGTTTGTGCTAATGCAACTAAAACCAGATTAAATGAAGTTGGTTTGAATCCAAGATTCAAACTCAAACTCCATATGTGGATATTTAAATGCCATTAATGTGATTTGTGCTAAAAAGCACCTATAAGTTGTTCTAACATGCATGAAACCAGTACATATGGATAGATTGGATTTTTCTAATCATTTTTCATATATAAATTATTTCATTCTGAGCTACGGTTGAATTTCTATGAATTTTTGAAGTTTAAATCATTTTCTGGAATTTCCTGAATTAAAATAAATCCAGAAAATGATTTATTGCGTCAGCACTAGGTCATGCTGATGTCAGCAGGTCAACTAGGCGGGTCCAGGTCAAACCTGACCAGTGGGGTCCACAGGTCAGTGACTGGGGCTGGTTAGTGCCAATGGCAGGTGGGGCCGGGTCAACAGACACGTCAGCACGGTCAACTTTGACTTGTGGGGCCACTGTGATTAGTTAAAACTAATCATAAATTAAACTGCGGTTAGTTAAGGCGTGGGGCCCAGTAGTTAGTGAGAGAGGGGGTTAGTTAGTGCGTCATTAGCGTTTAATGACATCGCCACGTCACCAGCCACCGGAGTTGGACGCCGGCGACCAAAATGGCGGCGGCAACGCGCCGGACTTGCGCTAAAGGCGACGGAGGCGGTGGCTGAGGGCACCGGGGCATAGCACGGGCTCTCCCGCATCTGATGGGGTAGGTGGGAGGCTGCGGGAACGCCGGGGTTAGCCGGAACGGAGCTCGCGGCGGCGCCGGAGTTCGGGTGGTAACGGGCGCGAGGCCCTGGTGGGGTTTTGGACAAGCTGAGCTGCGCATGGGCTTCCTGTGAGCCCCACGAGCTCAAATCCGTGCTCGGACGCGACCGAAACAAGCCATGGCCGCGACGGCAACATGGCCGGCAGCAGCGAGCTCCGGTTGCGGTGAGACGACGGGTACAGCATGGGGGCGAGCGAATGGAGAGAGGGGAAACACGACGGGGCTCACCGCGAGTCCGTTGGGAGGGTTAGTGGGCTCGAAGATGTCTTGTCGGGGGCGAATCGACGACGGCGATCGACGGGGCCGAAGGTTGAAGAAGGCGGCGATGTGGGCGTTCGGGGGCGTCCGGTGGCGCGTGTGTCCTTGAGGAGGCGTAGACGACGGAGGTGGAGCTCCTGGACAGTTGGGAAGGCTAGGCGGTGGCTGTGGCCGCGGCGAACGGTGTCGGTGGCGATGGTGGCGTTCGGCCATGGCTGCGGGCAAGCGAGGGGGAGAGCCAGGAAAGAGGGGGGGGAGAATAGAGGGGGTCGAGGCGTCTCCAGGCGCGGGGACAGGGAGGAGGTTGAGCCTCCAGCGCGAAGCAGGAGGTGGAGCCTGCGTGCGCGGGCGCTTTCTCATGGCGACAGCAGCAGCTTTGGGGCGAGGGGAGGAAGACGACAGGGGGGGGGGGAAGCGGCGGTGGGCTGGGCCGTGCTGGGCCGGTTGGTGGCGCCAGGTAAGTGGCTGGAGGAGCTGGGCCAGGTAGGTCCAGGTAAGCGACAGGTAGGTCTTCTGCTCTGTTTTATTTCCTGTTTGTTTTATTTTTTTAAATTTATTTTGCCACTGTTTTGAATTTAAAATAATTCAAATAATGCCAAAAACTCCTCTGAATATTTTTATTTTGCTAGATGGACTTTTCCAAAAGCTCATAAAATATTTCAGGGGTATTTGAAATCATATTCTAATTATATGAATATAATTCAAATTCAAATAGCTAATGATTTAAATTCAAAGTCCCAAGATTAAGTCCTTAAAAATGTTCAATATTTTGGTTGGGACCAGAACCCTTAGCAAAAATTATCAAACATTTAAGAAGAGCATTTTGGAACAATGAATGAGATTTTAGGGTTTTTGCCCTTCTTTTATTTAGGGTTTTGAGGCTTCCAAATTTCCCCAGTTCAAGTTCAAAAATTTAAACATGATGCAAACACTAGGCAACACCAGAAGCTAGGGATGTGACAGAAACGCGCATCGCTCGGCCCCCGACCACCCACCGTAACCGGGAACTCCCTGAAATTTTCCTTGCCCTCGCTTCTACCACGGTTTTTTCCGTCATGGATGGCCCAAAGAATGGAATGTAGCTGCGTCTCCAGCCCGCCCAGGACGAAAAGCCCATTTTCTGTCATGATTTTTTGTCATAGAAGTAGGAGCCCACCACATCTACGATGATACCAGGTTTTGTCACAATTATCATCATAGAAGTGTCATAAGTATGACAATTTTTTTTCGTTCAGCCCAAAATGTCACGATGTGTCTTTTTTTGTAGTGCATACGGGCGCCTGTCATCATACCGCCAGGGTGCGTACGACCCACCCCTCGGAGGGGGTGTAGGCACTCGGCGACGGTCATCACGGTGATAACGAGGATCAAACTGTCTGTGGCCTCGGCCAAGGTACTGGTCCTGGCGAATACCATGGTCTTCACGCTGCGGAGGCGAACCTTGGGCTATGCGCCGACTGAACTGTGTCCGCCATCACAGACTTGCTGTGACTCCTATTGCACGACTGAGACACAGCCGAGTTCTGTTCCCCAGCCGCTCTGAGCAGTGCACGAATTTGCTGCAAACCTCTACCAGCTTCTGAACGGGATGGCTGAATTGAATCTGCTATACGTGCAACTGCTACAACATTATGGATTGGGGTATGATATACCTGACAATCTTCCCAAGATTCAGTCAGAAACAACTATCGAGGCCGTCGACTGGAACCTAGAATTTGTTGGCGAGCACAATCGTCGAGTGCTTGTTGAAGATTCTCCAGACGCATATGCTCAGCCAGGGTGGCTAAGCGCGCAGCCTCCAAAGCCCGAGCCTCGGAAGACTCCCCAATGATGGGGGTCTGAAGGGCCTCGGTGTTTTGGCAATGCAGCTCCTCCCTCTACTCAGCAGTGAGGGCTTGAGGGTAGTATTCGTTGTGGACATGCGACGGGCTACCGGCATCGCCGCCGCCACCGCGACGGAACCCAGGCAGACCGTGCTAGGAGTCGACCATGAGGACTTCCACCGCGGGATCATTGCTCTCACACTCGGAAAGTGTATCTGAATGACCAGTCGGCAGATCGAACAATCCATAGAGGGCTTCATCAGGCTCAATTGCCGCGACTTGAGTGGTGGTCGACTGGCAAGCCACCGCATGCTTCACCCACCGCTGGAGCCGTGAACGACTGGATCACTTGCGACGGTGGATGGTGGGGAGCGAAGATGCCACGGGAGCCGACCGATACTGAGTCGACGGTTGGCGTAGGAGGACGCCACAGGCACTCACATGGAAGTGCGCCGCCCCGCGGATGGGGAGAGCCTCAACGTCGAGGGGGGCTTCTTGGAGCCAGGCGGAGTCGTCGGCGATGAATACGAGAGCGCCGAGACGAATCTCGTGACCGAGGGCCAAACCATCGCCGGAAACCATGTTGATGGAGATCGAAATTTGCAACCTCACCGGAAGTCGCTCTGACGCCTGCATCATGCTGGGCGCCAACTGTCATGGGAATGAGTCTGGGGTACGTCTCCAACGTATCTATAATTTTTGATTGTTCCATGCTATTATATTATCCATCTAGGATCTTTTATATGCATTTATATGCTATTTATATGATTTTTGGGACTAACCTGTTAACCTAGATCCCAGTGCTAGTTTATGTTTTTTCCTTGTTTTTGAGTTTTATAGAAAAGGAATAGCAAACGGAGTCCAATTGACGTGCCAATTTTTTATGGACCAAAAGAAGCCCCCGAAGTAAAAGAGTTGGGCCAGAAGAGTCCTGAGCCATCCACGACGGTGGAGGGTGCGCCCTATCCCCCTGGGCACGCTCCCTATCTCGTGGACGACTCGAAGACCCCCCCTAACGTGAGACCGACGCAAAAATTCCTATAAATACAGAAACCCCTGAAAAGAAACCTAGATCGGGAGTTCCGCCACCGCAAGTCTCTGTAGCCACCAAAAACCAATTGAGACCCTGTTTCGGCACCCTGCCGGAGGGGGGATCCATCACCGGTGGCCATCTTCATCATCCCGGCGCTCTCCATGACGAGGAGGGAGTAGTTCACCCTCGGGGCTGAGGGTATGTACCAGTAGCTATGTGTTTGATCTCTCTCTCTCTCTCTCGTGTACTTGACGTGGCACGATCTTGATGTAACGCGAGCTTTGCTACTATAAATGGATCTTATGATGTTTCTCCCCCTCCATCTCCTTGTGATGAATTGAGTTTTCCCTTTGAAGTTATCTTATCGGATTGAGTCTTTAAGGATTTGAGAACACTTGATGTATGTCTTGTATGTGCTTATCTGTGGTGACAATGGGATATTCACGTGATCCACTTGATGTATGTTTTGGTGATCAACTTGCGAGTTCGGTGACCTTGTGAACTTATACATAGGGGTTGGCACACGTTTTCGCCTTGACTCTCTGGTAGAAACTTTGGGGCACTCTTTCAAGTTCTTTGTGTTGGTTGAATAGATGAATCTGAGATTGTGTGATGCATATCATATAATCATACCCACGAATAATTGAGGTGACATTGGAGTATCTATGTGACATTAGGGTTTTGGTTGATTTGTGTATTAAGGTGTTATTTTACTACGGACTCTAGGGATGTTTGTGACACTTATAGGAATAGCCCAATGGATTGATTGGAAAGAATAACTTTGAGGTGGTTTCGTATCGTACAATAATCTCTTCGTTTGTTCTCCGCTATTAGTGACTTTGGAGTGACTCTTAGTTGCATGTTGAGGGATAGTTATATGATCTAATTATGTTATTATTGTTGAGAGAACTTTCACTAGCGAAAGTATGAACCCCAGGCCTTGTTTCAACGCATTGCAATACTATTTGTTCTCACTTTTATCATTAGTTACCTTGCTGTTTTTATATTTTCAGATTACAAAAACCTATATCTACCATCCATACTGCACTTGTATCACCATCTCTTCGCTTACCTAGTGCACCTATACAATTTACCATTGTATTGGGTGTGTTGGGGACACAAGAGACTCTTTGTTATTTGGTTGCAGGGTTGTTTGAGAGAGACCATCTTTGTCCTACGCCTCCCACGGCTTGATAAACCTTAGGTCATCCACTTGAGGGAAATTTGCTACTGTCCTACAAACCTCTGCACTTGGAGGCCCAACAACGTCTACAAGAAGAAGGTTGTGTAGTAGACATCAGTCTGATAGTAAGTGTAGGGGGTACGTAGGAGGAGGCAGAGTCCTAGCTACGGCGAGGTTGTACACACAGATTTACGAGTTCAGGCCCCTCTTGGAGGAGGTAACAACCCTACATCTCGGTGCCGTGGAGGCTTGTCGACTGAATGTGTGTAATAGTTACAGGGGGTGTGAACCCTTGTGCCAGAGGGGGGTGTCTTATATAGAGTGCGCCAGGCCCCTCGTAGCCCTCACTTACATAGGGGTTCAATGTGAGTTAATACTAGAATGTTACTGGTAACGCCCACTATAAATGGTCTTTATGGCGACAGAGTGAATGCCTGACCGTTGGCATCCTGGGGTGACTTTAGGTCTTCTATACTCCGAGTGGGTTTTTCTATGGTCGAGTGGAATTGGGATATCTGAGTGGAATCTTCCGTCGAGTAGATTGCACTTCATGAGATTTCAGTCAGTATCTTCTGTTGAACCTTGTAGGCCTTGGACTTTAGGGTAGTGTCCTTGGGTAGGGCATCATGCCTAAGACCCTGCCCTAGGTACATGTCATCATCACCTAGTTGATGTGATACTATCTCCTTCTTTTTGTCTTCTCCTGTCACATCCCTAGTTTTGGTATGGTCCTAGGCTTGTTTTGTGCATCATGTTTAAATTTCAAATGAAATTGAAATGGGGATGTTGCAAACCCTAGCACCAAAGTTTTTTCCCAATAGGTTCAACTTTAAAATGGATTTTCAATGAACCCAAAATGCTATTCAAAATGTTCATGCTCTTTGGATAATGTTGGGAACAACAACTAGAGGTGATGCACATTTTTGCTACACATTTTGGATTTTTGAATCAATGCATAAATATTTGATTTGGAGCTGTTTAAATTATATAAATATTTTAATGGCTCCAAAAATGTAGGGAATTGGCGAGGGCCTCTGGAATATTATATCTAGATACCACAAATATTTGCAGCATTTATGGAAATGTTTTAACATTTCTTTTAGAGTCAAAACAAATGCCAGAAATAGAAAAAGAAAACAAAAAACATAGAAAACACTTACCTGACGCTTACCTGGCGCCCCACCGCGGCCCAGCCCACTGGCTCTTGCCAGTCATCTCCATCCTCTCGCCAGAAGGACGAGAGGCCTGTGCCCGCAGCGCGCGAGCACGCGCTCGGCCACCTCCTGCCTCTCTGCTAGCTCTCCGACACCCTGGACGCCTCCAACGCTGCCACGCAGACCCCCTGGCCCCTCCCTCACTCTCCCCATGTCCATCCCCCTCCTTTGATCTCTCTGCGCAGCACCACCGAGCGCAGCCGACGCCACCGCTCGCCGTTGCCGCGGTCACTGCCTCCCCCTCGCCCCCTGGACATGCCCAGGAGCTCCACGATGTCGTCTTTGTCATCTCCACCGAGCTAAGCGAGCCGGGGCACGCCATAGCGACGTCATCATCATCGTCTTCAACCTCGGTTGCCGCCGTTCTTTGTCGTCGATCCGTCGCCGTCAAGTCGCCCCCGAGCCCGACGACCAGGTGCTGCGACTCCCAGTGAGCACCCGCTCCAAATCCCTCTCCCTCCCGCATCGATTTCAAGCTCTAACTAGCCCCGCCACCAAGCCCGAGAACTCATCACCGCCGGCCATGGCGCCGCCGCGGCCACAGCTACCGTCGCTCGCGTCCGAGCTCATCAGCGCGCTCAGCGCACCCATAGGAGCATGATGCACTCACCATCTCCTCCCCTAGTGCTCCGTAGCTCCATTTTGATCGATGGCCAAACCACGGCCGCCGCAAACCTCGTCGCCGGCGTCGATTCCGGCGACCATCTGGTCCAGCTCCACCACCCACACACGCGACTCAGCCCCAGCTCTCCATAGGACCCAACAACGCTCCAAACCGTGGTCTGTAGCGCGATCCCGACGCGCTCCGCCGCGTCTGGACTCGCCGGCGGCTAAACGCCGGCGACCGCTGACCTTTGACCGGCGTGGGTTGACCCCCACAGCCCAGTTGACCTCCCCCTCTCTCTCACTGACTTGCGGGCCTGCCCGACTAATTACTATAGTTAGCACTAATTAACTAACTAGGTTAGCTACTACAGTCACTGACTAGTGGGCCCTGCCCAGTTAGTTAGGACTAACTAACTTAGTTAGTTGACTGGGTCACTGACCAGTGGGACCCACTGGTCAGGTTTGACCTGGTCAGCCCTGCTGACACCTCTGTGATGTCACGTTGGCGCAGTATTTGTTTTTCTGGATTTTAAATAATTCAGAGAATTTTAGAAAATAGTTAAAACTTCTAAAATTCATAATAATTCAACCGTAACTCCAAATCAAATAAATTATACATGAAAAATTATCAGAAAAATGCAAGGAATCCATTTATACCAGTTTCATGCATGCAAAACCAACTTATACTTGCTGTATAAGTGAAAATGTAATAATGGCATGTTATATATTTAATTTGGGGTTTGCATATGAACCCTTGGTACATATGGACTTCAACCAAATTGATGCTAGATGTATTAGGGAAAATCATAGCATCTTTGAAATGTCATCTTCATGCATCATATTGTTGCATATGGTTGTTATTGATTGCCGACACCGTCCCCTCTCGATAAGTTCTACTCCGGAAGGTGTCCCGAGTACCTGTCTGAGGAGCAGTGCTTCTTCGTGGATCTATCAGGCAGGCAAACCCCCTTGAGCATCTTGATAAAATCCCACTCTCTCGCTCCTGCTCCTTTTACTGCATTAGGACAACAACGATTCAAAACTGCTACTTTCTGCTGCGGTAGCTGAACCCATTCCTCTGCATGACCTATCATTGCCACAGTAAATAGTTGAAACCCACTAGCATGAGTAGGAGTTGCTTGAGCCTTGATGTGCCCGCTCATCCATGCTTGTTTTTCTTTATGCCAGCTATGCTTAGAGTTGTGTCAGGTCTGATTCATCAGGAATGAATCGGAGTGGTGAACATGTCCTACCGATAAAGGCTAAGTGTGTGAACACGTTTTGGTAAAGGTAGCGATGAGAGGCCATGTAGGAGTACATGGTGGGTTGTCTCATTGGAACCGTCCTTAAGCACTGAGTTCTGTGTATGCTATCCAAGTCCAGTTACTACCACACA
This sequence comes from Triticum aestivum, assembly GCF_018294505.1. Taxonomy (NCBI): domain Eukaryota; kingdom Viridiplantae; phylum Streptophyta; class Magnoliopsida; order Poales; family Poaceae; genus Triticum; species Triticum aestivum. The sequence goes on along the minus strand of NC_057812.1, from coordinate 135,239,498 downwards.
TTGGGTTCCGGTTATCCGGCCCCTCTCGGCTTATTAATCCACTTGATCTCTGTCCAGGAGTTGCAACTAGTTTCTGGCGTTTGTAGGTAGTGCTACTTGTCTACCAAGTGGTGTCCGACGGGACGGGCTTGGGACAGACTAGGCACCGTGGCACGGTGTACCAAGTGGCACCCGGATGGTGGGCTTGGGAACCCTGCACACAACGTTTGGGGCTGTGAGCGACACCCCGGCCGGATCTTCTTGCGGATGGAACCCGAATAGGCGATAAACCTGGACGAGAGACTTGTGTGGTTAGTCAGGTCGTGGCCGACACCCTCGCCCGGCTTCCGCTTGAAGGTTGTCGAGGTACATGACGTGTATAGGGCTATAAGTGGCGAGAGCGTGTGTGACGAAGTACACCCCTGCAGGGTCAACATTATCTATTCGAATAGCCGTTTTCCTCGGATATGGAAACTTGGAGAACTTATGTAGTACATAGACAACTTGAAGTGGATACTCTAAAATACGCAAGATAAGCGTGAGTGCTATGGATGGCCTTCTCGTAGGAAGACGGGAACGGATCCATAGTGGAGTATTGATATGGTGAACATGTGGACTCGTGTGCGTCCTCTCACCTCAAAGAAGTTTCTGATACTCGTAGTATAGATTAGCCACTGAGTCAAAGCTGGCTTGCTGCTGTTAACTCCACCACCCCCTTTGTTGATAATGTTGCATATGTAGATAGTTCTGATGTAAGACTTGCTGAGTACCTTTGTACTCACGTTTGCTTATTTATGTTTTGCAGTTGGTTACGCTAGTGACTTCGACGAGTAGCTTGTATCCCAGCTACGATCTTGTACCCTTGGGAGGGTCGTGTTTAGTCAGGCTTCTTAGTCTTTTCCTTTTGTAGTTGTCTGTACTCAGACATGTAATGCTTCCGTTGCTTGTATGCTCTGAATGATGGGTCATGAGACCCCTGTTTGTATTGAATGCTATGTGGCTCTTCTGGGCCTTTATCTATATGAGTTTGAGTTATGTTGTGATGCCATGATGTACAACACATACTTGCATGTTATGCGTACGTGTAACGTGTATTGCTATGTGTGGGATCCGACAACCTAGTTGTTTACCTCTGATAGCCTCTCTTATGGGGAAATGTAGTCTTGTGCTTCCATGTGCCATAGTAGTCCGCTACAGCCCGGTTCACCGGAGTCCTGCTAGCCCAGCACTACTGCTCCGGAACACTTGACTGGCCGGCATGTGATTCACTTCGTTCTTGTGTCTGTCCCTTCGGGGAAATGTCACGCGGTGACATCCGGAGTCCTGCCTAGCCTGCTACAGCCCGGGTTCCCGGAGTCCTGTTAGCCCAGTGCTACAGCCCGGATTCATACGCTGTTGACCGACATGCTCGAGGTTGACTCATGTATGCCTGTCCCTGTAAGTTAGTGCTACTTTGGGTTCACGACTAGTCATGTCGGCCCGGGTTCTCTGTCATATGGATGCTAGCGACACTATCATATACGTGAGCCAAAAGGCGCAAACGGTCCCGGGCCAGGTAAGGTGGCACCCGTGGGAATACCGTGCGTGAGGCCACAAAGTGATATGAAGTGTTACATGCTAGATCGGTGTGACTTAGGATCATGGTCCCGATAGCGTTGGTATCAGAGCCTGACTGACTGTAGGATTACCAAGCCAAACTGGTCGAAGTTGAGTCTAGAAATGCTTTAGTTATATAAGGGAATTGATTGTGGAAGGGAACGTAAGGCTCTTTTTACTCCTTTACCTCATGTCATTCTTTCTTAGTCAGCCTCTTCTTTTCTACGAGGGTTAAGGCCTAGGCTTCTCCTCTATCTCTCAGGATGACATGTTACTAAACCGTAAAGTCTTAGGATTGTTGGGTTGTGTCTCCGTATAGTTCTACTACTTCCGTGTGCCCTCAGTTTGACCCAGAACCTTGATATTATGATGCTGATTGATTATGCTATTCCTTTGATGAATGTCTCAAAATCCTTTGAGCATTTACAGCCGTTATGCTGCCGAAATTGTCCTAGGATTTCAAGAATTTCCAATGCTTTTGCATTACATTCCGCATCCCTATGTCAATGCTAATTCCATCTTTGTTTCCTTGGTTTCTGTGCCAGGATGTCGTCTGCTAACCGAGGTTCAGTTGCTCATAGCAAGAACCACGGAGATGGTAGGGATGAGGATCCTCATGACCAGCCTTTGATGGCAGAGTTCTTGTTAGCGTCCGAGAGGAACAAGCATGAGACTAACCGCTTGCTGGCACAGATTGAGCAGAACACCACACATCAGCGTAAGAAGTTGGTTTCTATCACCGACTTCATTGGTCTGAAACCACCCACCTTCCATCATTCCATTGAGCCACTCGATGCGGATGACTGGCTCCGGAGCATCATTCACAAGTTGCATTCTGTGAACGTAGCTGAAGGTGACAAGGTCACCTATGATACCTATCACCTGGAAGGTCCTGCTAGTATTTGGTGGCAGAGCTATGAGGCTATGCTTCCAGCTGGTCAGATTCCTACCTGGAGGGATTTCACCGAGGCTTTTCGTGAGCACCACATTCATCAGGCTCTCATTGACCGCAAGAGGGAAGAGTTCTGTAGTTTTACCCAGGGTAAGCTGCCTGTTGATGCTTACAGTAGGGAGTTTGGAAGCCTCACCCACTATGCTACAGAAGAAGTGTCCACGGACGCTAGGAAGCAGGCTAGGTTCCGGAAGGGTCTCAACCCTAAGTTTCGTCGTGATCTCCACCTGCATCATTGTGATACTTTCCAGGCTCTTGTGAACAAGGCCATTAATGCAGAGACCGCTCAGCTCACTTACGAGGAGTCTCGTAAGCACAATTGTGATCTGGGTTCTTCCTCCCACTCTGGCTCTCAGAAGCGACGGATTTGGATTCCGAACTCAGCTCTTCCACCTTGATATGTACCAAGGCCATCCGATGTGGCGCCTCACCCAACTCAGCAACGTGCTCCACCTAGGCCTATTAGTGGACCACTTGCCAATGTAGGTCCACGTCCTACCTCAGGAACTTGCTTCACCTGCAAAGAACCAGGACACTATGCACGTGACTGCCCTCAGTCCAGTTATACTCCACCCCAGTCTGTGAGGTCTGTTGGCCATGAAAAGCCATCAGGCAAGATGATCAGTACGAAGCCAACCTCCATTGAACGAGCATGTGTGAACCATGTCTCAGCTTCAGAAGTTCAAGATGATCCCGACGTCGTACTGGGTATGCTTCTTGTCAATTGTCACCCAGCTTCAGTTCTGTTTGATACTGGAGCATCCCACTCCTTCATATCCGAAGGATACGCTCGGTTGCACGACATGTCATTTTGTGATATGCCGACTCCACTAATAATCCAGACTCCTGGTTCCAAATGGCAAACCTCCAAGGTAAGCCATGGTAATGAAATCCTTGTTGACAGACTGGTATTCCTTGCTTCTTTGATATCTCTAAAGTCCTCAGATATTAACATCATCTTGGGTATGGACTGGATGACAGCTCATCATGCCAAGATCGATTGTTACACCAGATCTGTTCAACTTACACATCCATCTGGCAAAATAGTCACTGTCTCCACTAGAGTTGCAAGGCGTCAACTCTATTCTCTTAATGCCAGCCCTCTTCCAGACCTTGAAGATATTCCGGTAGTCCGTGACTTCCCGGATGTTTTTCCAGAAGAACTGCCAGGTGTCCCACCTGACAGAGATGTAGAGTTTGTCATAGAACTTATCCCAGGAACTGTTCCAATCTCTAGGAGACCATACAAGATGGCACCTTTGGAGTTAGCCGAGCTTAAGAAACAACTTGATGAGTCCTTGCAAAAGGGTTTCATCCGTCCCAGTTCTTCTCCTTGGGCTTGTCCTATCCTCTTCGTCAAGAAGAAGGATGGTACGGATCGGATGGTTGTAGATTATCGTCCCGTTAATTTGGTCACGATAAAGAACAAGTATCCGCTCCCCAGGATCAACGACCTGTATGATCAGCTCGCTGGATCCTCAGTCTTTTCCAAGATGGATTTGAGGTTAGGCTACCACCAAATCAAGATCAGAAACGGGGACATCCCCAAAACGGCCTTTGTCACTCGTTATGGTCAATACGAGTACACCGTGATGTCTTTCGGCCTAACCAATGCTCCAGCTACTTTCTCCCGCTTGATGAACTCGATCTTTATGGAGTACTTAGATAAGTTCGTCGTGGTTTATCTCGATGATATTCTTATTTACTCGAAGAACGAGGAAGAGCATGCCGAACATCTTAGGCTTGTGTTAGAAAAACTCAGAGAGCATCGCCTTTATGCCAAGTTCTCCAAGTGTGAATTTTGGTTGCCAGAAGTGACCTATCTGGGCCACGTGATCTCTGGTAAGGGCATTGCTGTCAATCCCGAGAGAGTCAAAGCCGTTCTCGATTGGACTCCACCCGAAACGGTCAAACAAGTTAGGAGTTTCCTTGGTCTAGCCAGTTATTGTCGCCGCTTCGTTGAAAACTTCTCCAAAGTGGCCAAACCCCTCACGGAGCTTCTCAAGAAAGATAAAAGGTTTGAGTGGACCCCACAGTGTGAGCACAGTTTTCAGGAACTGAAAAGACGCCTGACTTCTGCGCCCATACTCGTGCCACCGGATTTCACTAAAGACTTTGTTATCTATTGCGACGCTTCGCGTCAAGGACTAGGTTGCATTCTTATGCAGGATCGTCATGTGATTGCCTATGCATCTCGACAGTTGCATCCACATGAGGAAAATTATCCTACACATGATCTAGAGCTTGCAGCCGTAGTCTATGCACTTAAGACTTGGCGACATTACCTTCTTGGTAACCGTTGCGAAATCTACACTGACCATCAGAGTCTCAAGTATATCTTCACCCAACCGGATCTGAATCTCAGACAGAGACGTTGGTTGGAGTTGATCTCGGATTACGACTTAGGAATCACCTACACCCCAGGCAAAGCCAATGTCATGGCTGATGCTTTAAGTCGTAAATCCTATTGCAACAACCTCATGTTGCAACAATGTCAACCACCCCTCCATGAGGAATTCTGTAAGCTTAACCTTCACATAGCTCCTCATGGTTCCCTTTCTACCTTGGTGGCGAAACCTACCCTTACGGATCAGATCATAGAGGCTCAGAAGCATGATACGGGAATCTTCCCGGATCAAGAAGAATATTTCCAAGGGAGTTGCCAACTGTTTCTCTATGGATGAACGAGGTGTTGTTTACTTTGGAAACCGTTTGGTGGTTCCCAAATGTCAACAGATGCAGCAACTGATCCTTAAGGAGGCCCATGAATCCCCTCTCACGATTCATCCCGGTAGTACAAAGATGTATCAGGACCTACGCCAGAGGTTCTGGTGGACTAGGATGAAGAGAGAAATCGCTCAGTATATTGCCAACTGTGACGTTTGTCGTCGCGTTAAGGCAGAGCATCAAAGACCTGCTGGCACCCTTCAACCTTTAGCTATTCCCGAGTGGAAATGGGACAAAGTTGGTATGGACTTCATCACCGGCTTTCCCAGGACCAAGAAAGGAAATAATGCTATCTTCGTAGTCATTGATCGTCTCTCCAAAGTGGCTCACTTCCTACCTGTTCGAGAGAGTATCACTGCTAGTCAGCTCGCTGACTTATATATCTCCCGAATAGTGTCACTCCATGGTGTTCCACTAGAGATCAATTCAGACCGTGGCAGTCTTTTCACCTCTCATTTCTGGGAAAGTTTCCAGAATGCCATGGGCACCCATCTTTCTTTCAGTACCGCTTTCCACCCTCAGTCAAGTGGTCAGGTGGAAAGGGTCAACCAAATTCTCGAAGACATGCTTAGAGCTTGCGTTATCTCATTCGGTATGGATTGGGAGAAATGTCTTCCCTTTGCCGAGTTTGCTTATAACAATAGCTATCAATCCAGTCTTAAGAAAGCACCCTTCGAAATTCTGTATGGACGAAGATGTCGAACACCTTTGAACTGGTCAGAAACCAGTGAAAGACAATTCTTTGGACCGGATATGATCCAGGAGGCAGAAGAGCAAGTTCGCATCATTCGTGAGAATTTGAAAACAGCCCAATCTCGTCAAAAGAGCCAGTATGACCGTCGTCATAAGGAAGTGGCTTATGAAGTTGGCGACAAGGTTTACCTTCGGGTTACTCCTTTGAAGGGTACCCATCATTTCGGTATCAAGGGCAAGTTGGCTCCTCGTTACATCGGTCCTTTTCGCATTCTCGCTAAACGAGGAGAGGTTGCCTACCAGTTGGAACTACCCCCACATCTTTCTCGAGTTCATGATGTCTTCCACGTCTCTCAACTCAGGCGTTGCTTCTCGGATCCCATCCGCGGAGTGGACCATGAAACGCTTGATCTCCAAGATAACCTCACTTATCGAGAGTACCTCGTTCGCATTCTGGATCAAGCAGAGCGTGTCACTCGACGTCATAACATCAAGTTTCTCAAGGTTCAATGGTCTCATCATTCCGAGAGAGAAGCTACTTGGGAGCGAGAGGATCGTCTTCGACTTGAGTACCCCGCTTTCTTTCCGCCAACTCCTGAATCTCGGGACGAGATTTTTTCGAGTGGGGGCAAGTTGTCACATCCCTAGTTCTGGTATGGTCCTAGGCTTGCTTTGTGCATCATGTTTAAATTTCAAATGAAATTGAAATGGGGATGTTGAAAACCCTAGCACCAAAGTTTTTTCCCAATAGGTTCAACTTTAAAATGGATTTTCAATGAACCCAAAATGCTATTCAAAATGTTCATGCTCTTTGGATAATGTTGGGAACAACAACCAGAGGTGATGCACATTTTTGCTACACATTTTGGATTTTTGAATCAATGCATAAATATTTGATTTGGAGTTGTTTAAATTATATAAATATTTTAATGGCTCCAAAAATGTTGGGAATTGGTGAGGGCCTCTGGAATATTATATCTAGATACCACAAATATTTGTAGCATTTATGGAAATGTTTTAACATTTCTTTTAGAGTCAAAACAAATGCCAGAAATAGAAAAAGAAAACAAAAAACATAGAAAACACTTACCTGACACTTACCTGGCGCCCCACCACGGCCCAGCAGAGGCCCAGCCCACTGCATCTTGCCAGTCATCTCCCTCCTCTCGCCAGAAGGACGAGAGGCGTGTGCCCGCAGCGCGCGAGCACGCACTCGGCCACCTCCTGCCTCTCTGCTAGCTCTCCGACACCCTGGACGCCTCCAACGCTGCCACGCAGACCCCCTGGCCCCTCCCTCACTCTCCCCGTGTCCACCCCCCTCCTCTGATCTCTCTGCGCAGCACCACCGAGCGCAACCAATGCCACCGCTCGCCGTTGCCGCGGCCACTGCCTCCCCCTCACCCCTGGACATGCCCAGGAGCTCCACGATGTCGTCTTCGTCATCTCCACCGAGCCAAGCGAGCCGGGGCACGCCATAGCGACGTCATCATCATCGTCCTCAACCTCGGTTGCCGCCGTTCTTTGTCGTCGATCCATCGCCGTCAAGTCGCCCCCGAGCCCGACGACCAGCTGCTGCGACTCCCAGTGAGCACCTGCTCCAAATCCCTCTCCCTCCCGCATCGATTTCAAGATCTAACTAGCCCCGCCACCAAGCCCAAGAACTCATCACCGCCGTCCATGGCGCCGCCGCGGCCACAACTGCCGTCGCTCACGTCCGAGCTCATCAGCGCGCTCAGCGCACCCATAGGAGCACGATGCACTCACCATCTCCTCCCCTAGTGCTCCGTAGCTCTATTTTCATCGATGGACGAACCACGGCCGTCGCAAACCTCGTCGCCTGCATCGATTCTGGCGACCATCTGGTCCAGCTCCACCACCCACACACGCGGCTCAGCCCCAGCTCTCCATAGGACCCAACAACGCTCCAAACCGTGGTCTGTAGCGCGATCCCGACGCGCTCCACCGCGTCTGGACTCGCCGGCGGCTAAACGCCGGCGACCGCTGACCTTTGACCGGCATGGGTTGACCCCCACAGCCCAGTTGACCTCCCCCTCTCTCTCACTGACTTGCGGGCCCGCCCGACTAATTACTATAGTTAGCGCTAATTAACTAACTAGGTTAGCTACTACAGTCACTGACTAGTGGGCCCTGCCCAGTTAGTTAGGACTAACTAACTTAGTTAGTTGACTGGGTCACTGACCAGTGGGACCCACTGGTCAGGTTTGACCTGGTCAACCCTGCTGACGCCTCTGTGATGTCACGCTGACGCAGTATTTGTTTTTCTGGATTTTAAATAATTCAGAGAATTTCAGAAAATAGTTAAAACTTCTAAAATTCATAATAATTCAACCGTAACTCCAAATCAAATAAATTATATATGAAAAATTATCAGAAAAATGCAAGGAATCCATTTATGCCAGTTTCATGCATGAAAAACCAACTTATACTTGCTGTATAAGTGAAAATGTAATAATGGCATGTTATATATTTAATTTGGGGTTTGCATATGAACCCTTGGTACATATGGACTTCAACCAAATTGATGCTAGATGTATTAGGGCAAATCATAGCATCTTTGAAATGTCATCTTTATGCATCATATTGTTGCATATGGTTGTTATTGATTGCCGGCACCGTCCCCTCTCGATAGGTTCTACTCCGGAAGGTGTCCCGAGTACCTGTCTGAGGAGTAGTGCTTCTTCGTGGATCTATCAGGCAAGCAAACCCCCTTGAGCATCTCGATAAAATCCCACTCTCTCGCTCCTGCTCCTTTTACTGCATTAGGACAACAAGGATTCAAAACTGCTACTTTCTGCTGCGGTAGCTGAACCCATTCCTCTGCATGACCTGTCATTGCCACAGTAAATAGTTGAAACCCACTAGCATGAGTAGGAGTTGCTTGAGCCTTGATTTGCCTGCTCATCCATGCTTGTTTTCTTTATGCCAGCTATGCTTAGAGTTGTGTTAGGTCTGATTCATCGGGAATGAATCGGAGTGGTGAACATGTCCTACCAATAAAGGCTAAGTGTGTGAACACATTTTGGTAAAGGTAGCGATGAGAGGCCATGTAGGAGTACATGGTGGGTTGTCTCATTGGAACCGTCCTTAAGCACTGAGTTCTGTGTATGCTATCCAAGTCCAGTTACTACCACACATTGGGTTCCGGTTATCCGGCCCCTCTCGGCTTATTAATCCACTTGATCTCTGTCCAGGAGTTGCAACTAGTTTCTGGCGTTTGTAGGTAGTGCTACTTGTCTACCAGGTGGTGTCCGACGGGACGGGCTTGGGACAGACTAGGCACGTGGCACGGTGTACCAAGTGGCACCCGGATGGTGGGCTTGGGAACCCTGCACACATCGTTTGGGGCCGTGAGCGACACCCCGGCCGGATCTCCTTGCGGATGGAACCCGAATAGGCGATAAACCTGGACGAGAGACTTGTGTGGTTAGTCAGGTCGTGGCCGACACCCTCGCCCGGCTTCCGCTTGAAGGTTGTCGAGGTACATGACGTGTACAGGGCTATAAGTGGCGAGAGCGTGTGTGACGAAGTACACCCCTGCAGGGTCAACATTATCTATTCGAATAGCCGTTTTCCTCGGATATGGAAACTTGGAGGACTTATGTAGTACATAGACAACTTGAAGTGGATACTCTAAAATACGCAAGATAAGCGTGAGTGCTATGGATGGCCTTCTCGTAGGGAAGACGGGAACGGATCCATAGTGGAGTATTGATATGGTGAACATGTGGACTCGTGTGCGTCTTCTCACCTCAAAGAAGTTTCTGATACTCGTAGTATAGATTAGCCACTGAGTCAAAGCTGGCTTGCTGCTATTAACTCCACCACCCCCTTTGTTGATAATGTTGCATATGTAGATAGTTCTGATGTAAGACTTGTTGAGTACCTTTGTACTCACGTTTGCTTATTTATGTTTTGCAGTTGGTTACGCTAGTGACTTCGACGAGTAGCTTGTATCCCAGCTACGATCTTGTACCCTTGGGAGGGTCGTGTTTAGTCAGGCTTCTTAGTCTTTTCCTTTTGTAGTTGTCTGTACTCAGACATGTAATGCTTCAGTTGCTTGTATGCTCTGAATGATGGGTCATGAGACCCCTGTTTGTATTGAATGCTATGTGGCTCTTCTGGGCCTTTATCTATATGAGTTTGAGTTATGTTGTGATGCCATGATGTACAACACATACTTGCATGTTATGCGTACGTGTAACGTGTATTGCTATGTGTGGGATCCGATAACCTAGTTGTTTACCTCTTATAGCCTCTCTTATGGGGAAATGTAGTCTTGTGCTTCCATGTGCCATAGTAGTCCGCTACAGCCCGGTTCACCGGAGTCCTGCTAGCCCAGCACTACTGCTCCGGAACACTTGACTGGCCGGCATGTGATTCACTTCGTTCCTGTGTCTGTCCCTTCGGGGAAATGTCACGCGGTGACATCCGGAGTCCTGCCTAGCCTGCTACAGCCCGGGTTCTTGGAGTCCTGTTAGCCCATTGCTACAGCCCGGATTCATACACTGTTGACCAACATGCTCGAGGTTGACTCATGTATGCCTGTCCCTGTAAGTTAGTGCTACTTTGGGTTCACGACTAGTCATGTCGGCCCGGGTTCTCTGTCATATGGATGCTAGCGACACTATCATATACATGAGCCAAAAGGCGCAAACGGTCCCGGGCCAGGTAAGGTGGCACCCGTGGGAATACCGTGCGTGAGGCCACAAAGTGATATAAAGTGTTACATGCTAGATCGGTGTGACTTAGGATCGGGGTCCCGACATCTCCACAACCACCTTCTATTCTACCTATAGTGCTATGTCCGTGGCTCACGCTCATGTATTGCGTGAAAGTTGAAAAGGTTTGAGAACATCAAAAGTATGAAACAATTGCTTGGCTTATCATCGGGGTTGCTCATGATTTAAATATTTTGTGTGATGAAGATATAACATAGCCAGAGTATATGATTTTTTAGGGATAAGCTTTCTTTGGCGATGTTATTTTGAGAAGACATAATTGCCTTGTTAGTATGCTTGAAGTATTATTGTTTTTACGTCAATATTAAGCTTTTGTTTTGAATAATACAGATCTGAACATTCATGCCACAATAAAGAGATTACATGGATAAATATGTTAGGTAGCATTCCACATAAAAAATTCCATAAAGAGATTACATTTGATATCTTTGTAATTCTCTTCAAACTATCGGTTTGGTTTGGCCAACTAGATTGGTTTTTCTTGCAATGGGAGAAGTTCTTAGCTTTGGGTTCAATCTTGCGGTGTCCTTTCCCAGTGACAGTAGGGGAAGCAAGGCATGTATTGTATTGTTGCCATCGAGGATAAAAAGATGGGGTTTTCATCATATTGCTTGAGTTAATTCCTCCACATCATGCCATCTTTCTTAATGTGTTACTCCGTTCTTTATGAAGTTAATACTCTATATGCATGTTGGATAGTGATTGATGTGTGGAGTAATAGTAGTAGATGCAGAATCGTTTCGGTCTACTTGACACAGACGTGATGCCTATATTCATGATCATTGCCTTAGATATCATCATACCTTTGCGCTTTTCTATCAATTGCTCGATAGTAATTTGTTCGACCATCGTATTATTTGCTACCATAAGAAAAGCCTCTAGTGAAACCTATGCCCCCGGGTCTATTTTCCATCATATAAGTTCTATTTTCCATCATATAAGTTTTATTTCCGTCATATAAGTTTCTGATCTACTATTTTACAATCTTTTACTTTCCGATCTATAAACCAAAAATACCAAAAAATATTTACTTTACAGTTTATCTATCTCTATCAGATCTCGCTTTTGCAAGTAACCATGAAGGGATTGATAACCCCTTTATCACGTTGGGTGCAAGTTGTTGTTTGTTTGTGCAGGAATTTGGTGACTTGTGCATTGTCTCCTACTGGATTGATACCTTGGTTCTCAAACTAAGGGAAATACTTATCTATACTTTGCTACATCGCCCTTTCCTCTTCAAGGGAAAAACCAATGCAAGCTCAAGAAGTAGAAGCTACTGGTACAAACCCTCATCCCCGAGGGTGGACTACTCCTTCTTCATCATGGTGGCTGCCGGGATAATGAAGATGGCCTCCGGTGATGATTTCCCCCTCCGGCAGAGTGCTAGAACAAGGTCCAGATGGGTTTTTGAAAGTGCAACTATACCTGGGTGGTTTTGGTAATTATTAACAACATATAGCTCATTGAGCTAATGCTATTTCAAGATAAATATTTCAAGAAAGCTCAATGATTAGCATGGCATGGATTAGAAATATGGACCCGTCAAAATGCTAAGGACAAAAGATTGGCTCAAGCTCTAAAGCTCAAGACTCTACATTTTACTTTTAGTGATCCAAGATCACATTGAGTCCATAGGAAAAGCCAATACTATTACAAGGGGATGAGGTGTTTCTTAATGGGCTGCTTGCTCAAAATGCTTAGTTATATGCTCCAAAAACCCTCAACCACTTTCTCATATCCACATATGTTCCAAACCAAAAGTCAAACTCAGCCCCACCGAAACATTACATCCGGCGCCACCGACTTTTCTTGACATAGACACTGCCACAAACCCTAGTCACTTCGGTCTTACCGATAGGGATTTCGGTCTCACCGAGATGGGATTGCAAACTCTCTGTTTCCCTTTGTAACATTTTGGTCCAACCGAGATGAGCGATCGATCCCAGTGAGTTCACAATGTAAACTCTCTGTTTCCCCTTCGTAATGTTTCGGTGTCAATGAGATGAGCGAATCCGTCCCACCTAGTTTGCCTGACCAACTCTCTGGTTAGCTTATTACCAAAATCGGTCCCACCAAGTTTGTGTAATTGGTCTCACCGAGATTATGTTATGCCCTAACCCTAATGAAATCGGTCCCACCGAGTTGACATGTCGGTCCCATCGAAAATCCTAACGTTCACATTTTGAACTAAATCGGTCTAACCAAGTTTCATGATTCGGTCCCACCGAGTTTGGTGATTTGTGTGTAACGGTTAGATTTTGTGTGGAGGCTGTATATACCTCTCCATCCACTCTTCATTCATGGAGAGACCAATCAGAACATGCCTACACTTCCAACATTCATTTTCTAAAAGAGAACCACCTACTCATGTGTTGAGACCAAGATATTCCATTCCAACCAAATGAATCTTGATCTCTAGCCATCTCCAAGTTGCTTTCCACTCAAATCATCTTTCCACCAAATCCAAATCAGTGAGAGAGAGAGTTGAGTGTTGGAGAGACTATCAATTGAAGCACAAGAGCAAGGAGTTCATCATCAACACACCATCTATTACCTTTTGGAGAGTGGTGTCTCCTAGATTGGTTAGGTGTCACTTGGGAGCCTCCGTCAAGATTGTGGAGTTGAACCAAGGAGTTTGTACGGGCAAGGAGATTGCCTACTTTGTGAAGATCTACCCTAGTGAGGCAAGTGCTTCGTGGGCGATAGCCATGGTGGGATAGACAAGGTTGCTACTTCGTGGACCCTTCGTGGGTGGAGCCCTCCGTGGACTCGCGCAACCGTTACCCTTCATGGGTTGAAGTCTCCACCAACGTGGATGTATGATAGCACCACCTATCAGAACCACGCAAAAAATCTCTGTGTCTACATTGCGTTTGCTCCCTCCAAACTCCTCCCTTTACCTTCATGTGCAATGTTTTACATTCCGCTGCTATACTCTTAGACTTGCATGTGTAGGTTGATTGCTTGACTAGTGCTAAGTTGCTAAAATCTACCAAAACTTAAAATTGGGAAAAGGCTAGATTTTTATTTGGTCAAGTAGTCTAATCACCCCCTCTAGACATAGTTTCAATCCTACAAGTGGTATCAAAGCTTTGGTATCCATTTGCCTTGATTTCCATAGTGTTTGGTGATCATAGCCTTGGTTTCACAACCTAGGAGAGTATGGCGTCTAGCGAGGGAAGTTACCACTGTAGAGGTCCATACTTTGATGGTACTAATTTTACTAGTTGGAAGCATAAGATGAAAATTCATATTCTTGGACATAACCCCGTCGTTTGGGCTATTGTGTGTATTGGCTTGCAAGGTGAATTCTTTGACGAGAGAGAACCAAACCGTGAAGCTACCGCTGAAGAGTTGAAGATGCTGCAATATAATGCTCAAGCTTGCGATATCCTGTTCAACGGATTGTGCCCCGAAGAATTCAACAAAATCAGCCGTCTTGAGAATGCGAAGGAAATTTGGGATACTTTGATTGATATGCACGAGGGGACCTACTCCGTTAAGGAATCCAAATTGGGTGTGCTTCAAAGTCAACTTGACAAGTTCAAAATGAAGGATGGTGAAGGTGTCGCTGAAATGTACTCTAGGCTTGCTCTCATCACTAATGAGATTGCCGGCTTAGGAAGTGAACAGATGACCGATAGTTTCATCATCAAGAAGATACTAAGAGCCTTGGATGGAAAATATGATATCGTGTGCACATTGATCCAAATAATGCCCAATTACAAAGATCTCAAGCCTACGGAATTCATTGGAAGAATTGTTGCTCATGAGATGTCACTCAAGGATAAGGAAGAGCTTCACAACAAGTCAAGTGGTGCTTACAAAGCCTCATGTGATGCTCCTACATCATCAAGTGAGAAACAAGCCTTCAATGAATAATTGAGCCTAATGGTGAAGAAATTCAACAAGTTCTACAAGAGTAGAAGCAAGGAAAGAAGTTCCAAGTTAAGATCGTACAATGACAAAAGATCTTCGAGTCGTGAACGTAATTGCTACAATTGTGGAAGACCCGGACACTACTCCAGTGAGTGTACGGCTCCCTACAAAAGAAGAGAAGATTCACCCAAAAGGAGAAGTAGAAGAGAAGAATCACCACCAAGAGAGACAAGGAGTAGAGATGACTGTTATGAACAAAGAACATCATGGAGAAGCAAGGATTCGGAGAGGAAGGACAAATCATCAAGGAGCTACACAAAACGAAGACATCAAGCTCATGTTGTTGAATGGGTATCCAGCTCCGACTCCGACATTCACTCAGAGAGAAGTTATCACTCCGACTCCGAATATACTCAAGATGATGGTGTTGCCGGTCTAGCACTTGTGTCAACCAACTCCTACGACATATTTGAGTCACCAAATTATGGAATTGGAAGATGCTTCATGGCTAAAGGCCCAAAGGTATAACACCCCGAGTATGTTGATTTCAATAGTGATGAAGATGATTTGCTAAGTGATGATGATTTACTTGTTGACAACTCTAGTGATGAAAACTATGATGAACTTGCTATTAATCATGCTAATCAAGATAAAATGAATGATGATGATAAGAAGGAGATTGAGCGTCTAACTAAAGAACTAAACACTCTTAAGTTAGCTCATGAAATTACCTTGGAAAATCATCGAGAGCTTTTAAAGACTCATGAAAAGTTACGCTTTGAAAAGCTCAACCTTGAGCAACAGCATGGGTTCTTAAAAGCAATCAATGATGATCTTCGCCAGAAAAGTTCTTCTTACATTGCCAAGCGTTTACTCTTGTCTACTTACATGCCACAAGTTAAATCTAGCAACAAAAGTAAGAAAGATTCTTCATCTAGTAGTAACAATAATCATGCTAAATCCAATGTTGTTGCTTCTAGTAGTTCTTTTGATTCCACTAATGATTCTCTTAGCCAAGTTACACTTGAGCAAGAAAATAGCTTATTGAAGGGAATTATAGAGAAATGTGTTTACAAGAGCCTTGCCGGAAGTAAGCAATTTGAGGAAATTGTACACAAGCAAGGAAGACACCGGAAGAATCAAGGTGTTTGTTTTGAATGGAAGTTCAATGCCAATGGACACTACAAAAAATACACTTCCATAATGATACGTGTTTGTCACAGTAGGTCACATTTTCTGTCATGCATGTACATCCATGACAAATTTATGACAGAATGAAGATAGTCATACCAGTGCTGTCGTAGAAGTGTTCCATGACATTACCAAAATTATCATCACGGAAGTGTCCACTTCCACGACGATAAATCGCGTCATAGAAGTGCTTTCGTCAAGGGTGACCGACACGTGGCATCCACCGTAACGGGACGCCGTTAAGCTATCGGGTCCGGTTTTGGATCCGATAACCCGCTAACAGCCACGACCAATGCTGATTTTCCACGTGTAAAATTCTCATTGGCCGACGGAACCACGCGTCAGCTCCGCGTTGGAACAAGTGTCACTCATCCAACGGTTGAGATGGGCCTATGATATGTTGACACGTGGATGGGCCCAAAAGTGGCCCATAAAGTTCAAATGGGTCGGCGCAACTAAAGGCCCATAATATTTAGCAGACCATAATGGGTCGGCCCAGCTAAAGGCCCACAAGCTTTTGCAGACCATAATGGGCCGGCTTAGCTAAAGGCCCACAAGATTTAGCGGACCACAATGGACCAACCCAACTAAAGGCCCACAAGAATTTGCAAACCATAATGGGTCGGCCCAGCTAAAGGCCCAACATTCTCAGTTAAGCCCCGTACGACTAGTGTCAAATCGGCCCATCAATGACCTGTCCTAAACTTTTCATCATCGTGGCTCATGGTCACTTCTGGCCCGTTAACAGTCCGCTAAGTATATGGGCCGAATTACGACCTGGTGCATTTCCAGCCTGTTAAAGGTCCTGCTTCATTTGAGCCCATTTACAGGCCATTGAAACTTTTGGCCCATAAACGACCATGAAGGATTTGGGTCATATTCGGCCATGTCGTACATTCGGCCTGTTAGAGGCCCACTATAGATTTGGGCCACTTTCGGCCTGTTAAGTCGGACGAAATCCATGGGCCATATGTGGCCAACGTCACATCGGGCCCATTAACGGCCCATATAAAAATGATGATAATCTAGCCCGACCGAACTTCCGGCCTGTTAAAGGCCCGTGTATTAGGTCGGCGCATTTATGACCCGTCCGAATTTCGGCCTGTGAAAGATCCACATCGTAAATGGGCCACCATTTTGGCCTGCTAAGACCAGTGGGTTATTTGGCACAATCAGGGCCCAATCTCACTTTCGGTCTATTAAAGGCCCATGTTTTTTATGGGCTCAAGATATTTACACCTGTAAACGGCCTATTGTTACTGAGGGCCCAAATTATGTTTAGGCATATTAAAGGCCCACTACGGGCACATGCGTACCAGAAAAATATGAAAGCTTATGCTGATTTAGGCCCAAATTTATTTAGTGGGCTACATGCAAATTTCGGCCCATAATCGTTTTTAGCCCAATTGGAATGGGCCTGGCGAATGTTGGCATGTTGGGCTCCTACGAAGCTTTTGGCCGAATACATTACTAAGATAAACCTACACTATACAAAAATAGCGTCGTAATTACTGCAGCCTTTGGCCGCATCATAAATGCTGTATCATAATAAAACAAATTCCAACCATACAGCAAAAGGCATGTTGACGTAAAGTTTACAGTCCTTGCAGATAAAAGCACCATCAGATGTATAGAAGCACATATCGTTTGACCTGAGTGCTAATGTTTCAAGCTGTAGAACCTGATGGAGTAGCACGATCTTCACCTTTTTCCGCCATTGCTCTTGAACAATGAAGCGAATGTCTGATAGTCTGGTTTCAAAACCATTCATATCTTGACAACATTTGTCAACCACTATTCTTGTTTCCAAAGAGACGTCCATTAGGGATTGGACTTGTGTCTGGAGCACAGATATATCACTCTGTCTAGCAGGAAGATTTTGTTCAGTAGGCGGTTTGGACGAGGTTACCTTGACAACCAACCCAGAATTACGCAGGAAGGTGCTTTATGCACTGTTAGTGGAGAGATACTGACGCACTGCAGCAAGAGGTGACATTGTGCCTGTGGTAGCCTCGTCACCTTCAGGTGGTTGTGGCTGTTCAATCATTTGTTCCATAGCTTCCTGAAAGTTTGAACTTGTAGATTAGTGTACCAGATAAGTTACTAATGAGACAAAAACAAACAAAGTAGGTTACATGTTTATACATAACTTATTTTGGTGAACTACTGTAATACATTAGCATGTATTGTAGTGCCAACTACATAATAAAATCACTTTCGGAACATATGTCCATGTAGCATGCCTACTGTATTGTCTATTTCCTCACATTCGTTGACATCTAAGGATAAAGAGACATGGTTTAAAGTAGGATGAACATAGTATGACATCATTCATATCATGGGCAAACTGATATAAAACAAACATGCTATTTTATCATTGTGTGCACGCGTGAACATAACAACTAGATTACAGATCAAGACCAAAATCCTTCATCTCTTTTAAACCATGTAAGGTGAAATGATACGTTAAGACAATTGTGTATAAAAGTGAGCAGAGTAACTGATATTGGCTGCAAACCAAGTAGTTAAAAGAACACATCACAGTACCAATCAGTTCAAAGGCAGGAGGAGTAAGGACTTACAACAACGGCTTGAACTGGTGTGCTCATGCCCTTCATCTTGTTGGTGTGGCAATCCTTGAAGATTTGCACTACATTCGGTTCAGGTTCTTTTTGGTCCGCACATGCTTTCCTCTGTATTTGGAACAAGTCAATATAGATACGATAATATGGCACAAAAAAAAGAAGGAAGTACCAGGTATTTACAAGAGCCTTGTAGTGTGCAATATAGCTATGAGATCCTGTTGTCTGTTGGAATTTCACTTTAGAATGGTTGGTCTTGTTCTTCAAAAAGTTAGCCTAGAAGAAGGTACACTTGTAAGGCACATACATAAATACAAGTTCAATATGTGGTCTGATCAAATACATATAGCCTACCTGATACTTTGGATCAGACCAGTGTTTAACGAGGGATGCCCAGTCTTCATCTGTAATATATTCCACTAGAGATGTTTGGGCAGTTTCATTGTTAGACCTGCCTTCAAAGTGAGATTTTCTAAGGTGGTACCGATACTGTCGCAGAGCAGACTGAAAAACATGAGTGCATGCTTGTTTAGTTGCATCATCTTTCGGATCCAACTTGAACCTCATCTGTTGAAAAAAGAATGTGAGTCTTATTAGGAGGAAGCTAGAAAGTATGGGACATAGCAAGCCAATATTACTAATTGCAATGAATAACATTACTTACGGATAAATGGTCAAGGAAGGTGTTAAACTGGGTATTGTCTTTCTCATTCCTGTACTGGATCCACATTGGGAGGATACGTGCATGACACCTAATGGCAACGGTTGCCTCTGATACTAACTTGGCTGACTCTGTAGCATCATGTGGCCTTTTTAAACCTGCCTCAAAATGGATCTCCATTCTTCCTCCTTTAGATTTTGTTAATCCGTCAAGCATTATCCCTGATGTCTGTTTCTGCTTGCGCCGTGGTGCTAGTTCAACAATGAATATGGAAAGTGTTAGTGTACATCAAACTGTGAGAGTACATATAAAGGAGCATGCAACTGCAACTTGACTCGGTCAGGTACCATCTTGGTGTTGATGCTCATGAGGTTCATCTGATCTTGCCAAGTCCTGCTGTGACAGCGGTGCTTCGGAAGTAGTGTTAGGTGTGAAGGCAGCTTGGGAACTAGCCAGTTCCGGAGCAAACGAACGAGTAACTCGTTGAGATACTGGTACAGCTGAAGCGGATGCTGCAGCTGGTGGAGCAGATGATACTATGCTTGGAGATTTAGCCGGTGGACTTGGACCTTCTACTGCACTATAAGTACCAGCAAAATCTGGATGGCAGATCCTTTTCCGTTTCTCCCGATGAGTAACACCACTCCCTACTATATTATTTTCCTTGCTCTTTTTTGACTTTGCCATGTCAAGCCGTACCCACAACACAAAAGAATAAAATCGCTCTTCAGAACTCATTGATGCATGATACAGACAATCAATACTTTGATGTAAGACAACCGTATGAGGATGGAATATGTAAGAAAAACAAGACGGCATGACATATTCACATCTACGATGTGTAAAGTTAGCAGAAGGATTTTCAAGAAAATAGAAGTAATGCAAGCTAGACACCATATGAAAGATGCAACCAATATTACTCTGCCAAGTTAAAAGTGTCTTGTCATAAGTGGCAATTTGAAAAATTAGAAGCAGTACAACATAGAAATCAATGCAAGATGCAACCACTATCAAATTGCCATGATAAAAGCGTCCAATCATGAGTGACTGATGCGGGATACACAACAACAGTTTTCGGTGTCAAAACCGGCGGATCTCGGGTAGGGGGTCCCGAACTGTGCGTCTAGGCCGGATGGTAACAGGAGGCAGGGGACACGATGTTTTACCCAAGTTCGGGCCCTCTTGATGGAGGTAAAACCCTACGTCCTGCTTGATTAATATTGATGATATGGGTAGTACAAGAGTAGATCTACCACGAGATCAGAGAGGCTAAACCCTAGAAGCTAGCCTATGGTATGATTGTATGTTGTGATTGTTATCCTACGGACTAAAACCCTTCGGTTTATATAGTGTCACATCCCTAGTTCTGACAATGCCTAGTGCATGCATTAGAGTGTTGCTTCATGTTTAAATTTCATTTAAACCTGAAATGGGGATTGACTAAACCCTAGCACCAAATGAATTCAACTAGGGTCAAATTAAAATCTTTTCAATAAACCCAAAAGGTTCCTAAGAAAAGTTCATGATTTCTGGTTAAGGTGGAAACCTCTGCCAAAGATGATGATTATATTCTTAGGTCATTTTTGGATTTTTGAATTAAATCATATTGTATTTGACTTTGGGCATTTAAATACTATAAATATTTTAAATGCTCAAATAAATGTTGGAAATTGATAAGGGTCACTGGAATAATTCAGAAAGCACCCATATTTATTTCCAGGATTTTATAAAATGATTTGATATTTAAAACAAATCAAAAACAAATTGCAGAAATAGAAAAAAAATAAAACAGAACAAAATAAGAGGGAGAAGGACATACCTGGCCTCACCCGTGCAGCCCACCAGCCGGCCCAGCTCCCCCCCCCTGGCCGGCCCAGCCCACCCCGGTCGCCACCGTCTTCAACCTCCTGCCAGTAGGCAGGAGGGCGTGTGCCCGACGCGCGCGCGCACGCTCCGGCCACCTCCTGCTTACCCGCTCGCCGCTGGAGGCACCCGAGGGCGCCACGCACTCCCCCTCGCCCCCTGCACCTCCCCTCTCTTCCCCTGGACCCCGTTCCCTCCTCCGCTCTCTCCCTGCACGCGCCCGAGCGGAGCTCGTCGTCGCCGACGCCGTTCGCCGTAGCCACCGTGCTCCTCACTGCCACCCGAAGTACCCAGGAGATCCGCCCCGACCCCCTCTTCCTCCTCGCCGAGAAGCACACCGCGGGAGCCCCTGCATCACCGCCATCGCCGTCGTCTTCTACCTCGGACCCGCCGGCCATCTTCGTCAAATTCGTCGGCTCCGGTGCCTCCCCGAGCTCCCCGAGGCCACCGTCGCAACCCCTGTGAGCTTGCCTTCGTTTCCCCTCATCTCTCTCCCTCGCGTGCACCCTGTAGCCGCCGCCCCACGAGCACCCGAAGCTGCCGTCCGCCATGGCCGGTGAGCTCCGTGCTCCCGAGCTCCTCCGCCTGCGCTCGTTGTCTCCGGGTGTTCCTGGTGACCCCAGCATCCCGTAGAGCCCATCAGCTGACCTCGCCGTGCCGTGTAACGCCGAACCCGAGCACGCCCGAGCTCCGGCCGCCGCTGCCGAGCTCGGGGCCATCGTCCCCGGCCGCCCTAGCTGCTGCTGCTTGCTGAAACGGGTGCGGGTGAGCTCCAGCTCCCCGTAGCCGCTCTCCTCCGTCCATTTGGACGCCGGAGGAGCGATCCCGAAGCCCTCCGCCGTGCCTGTTGCCGCCGGCGTTGAGCCGCCGGCCTGTTTGGGTCATTTGACCGAGGTTTGACCCCCCTGGGTCGATGACAGGTGGGGCCAGCCCCCTGTTAATTAGTTAGTTTAATTTAATTAAACAACCCCCCCTGCGGACACTGACAGTGGGCCCGACCCCCCCTAATCTTTTAATTAAACTAAATAAACCCCTGTTAACCCCCTGTCACTGACCAGTGGGCCCCACTGGTCAGGTTTGACCCGGACCAGCCCCTGTTGACTATGCTGAGGTCAGCATGACCTAGTGCTGACGCAATAATTCCTTTCTGGAATTTAGATAATTATTAAATGATTTATAAATTCCAGAAAATAACTAAAACTTCTAAAATTCATAGAAAATTAACCGTAACTCCAAATTAATAAATTATATATGAAAAATCATCAGAAAAATTCAAGGAATCCATCTGTACCATTTTCATGCATGTTAGAACAACTTATCACTACTGTTTAGGGCAAATCAATTAAAGGGCATTTAAATAATCACATATGGAGTTTGAATTTGAATCTTGTATTCAAACCAACTTCATTTAATCTGTTGCTAGTTGCATTAGCCCAAAACACATTCATTTTGCCATGTCATGATCATGCATCATATTGTGCATTGCATTGATTGTGTTCCTTTCTGTGTTGCCGGTATTTGTCCCCTCTTGATAGACGTGATACCGATGATGTGATCGTTGACACTGATGAAGACTCAATGTTATCTTCAGAAGTGCCAGGCAAGCAAAACCCCCTTGTTCATTCCGATACAATCCTACTCTCTCGCTCCTGCTCTCTTTTACTGCATTAGGACAACATCGATTCATCTGTTACTTGCTGCGGTAGCTGAACCCCTTTATCCTCTGCATGACCTGTCATTCCACAGTAATTAGATGAAACCCACTAGCATGAGTAGGAGTTGTTTGAGCCCTGATGTGCCTACTCATTCATGCTTGTTTGTCATGCCTGCTACTGCTTAGAGTTGAGTCAGGTCTGATTCATCGGGGATGAATCAGAGGTGTGTGAACATGTCCTACTGTGTGTGAGCTAAGTGTGTGAACACGATTTGGTAAAGGTAGCGGTGAGAGGCCATGTAGGAGTACATGGTGGGTTGTCTCATTGCAGCCGTCCTCAGGAACTGAGTTCTGTGTTTGTGATCCATGATTCAGCTACTACCACGCATTGGGCCCGAAACCAATGGACCCTCTCGGCTTCTTAATCACCCTTGTCCTCTGTCCAGGAGTTGCAAGTAGTTTCTGGTGTTTGTAGTATGCTGGAGGCCGTGCGCAGCGCTGACCGTAGGGGTGGGCTGTGATGCGGTAGGCACGTGGCACGGTGTACCGGGCGCCCGTTTGGTGTCTCGGGAACCCTGTTCACATCGTTTGGGGCTGTGAGCGAAACTCCGGCCGGATCTCCTCATGGATGGAACCCGAATAGGCGATAAACCTGGACTAGAGACTTGAGTGTTTAGGTAGGCCGTGGCCGACACCCACGTTGGGCTTCCGCTTGAAGGTTGCCGAGTACATGTCGTGTAAACGGCGGTAAGTGGTGAGAGCGTGTGTGAAGAAGTACACCCCTGCAGGGTTAACCTAATCTATTCGAATAGCCGTGTCCACGGAAAAGGACCTCTGGGTTGCTTATATCAGTTCATAGACAAGTGAAAGTGGATACTCTAAAATACGCAAGATAAGCGTGAGTGCTATGGATGGCGTTCTCGTAGGGAGACGGGAGCGGATCCATAGTGGTGTATTGATATGGTGAATATGTGGACTCGTGTGCGCCACCTCAAAAGAGTTGCTTGCAGTCGTAGTTCAGGATAGCCACCGAGTCAAAGCTGGCTTGCTGCAGTCAAACTCCACCATCCCCTTTGTTGATAATGATGCATATGTAGATAGTTCTGATGTAAGTCTTGCTGGGTACATTTGTACTCACGTTTGCCTATTTTATGTTTTTGCAGAGAGACTTCAGTCTCACTAGTATTTCCGCGTGGTCTTCGACGTTTAGCTTGATACCTCAGCTACGATCTTGTGCCCTCGGCAGGATCTGATAGATAGTCAGGCTTCTCAGCCTTTTTCATTTATAGATGTCTGTACTCAGACATGATAGCTTCCGCTTGTGCTTTGACTTGTATGCTCTGAGTGTTGGGTCATGAGACCCATGTTTGTAATATCTCGCTCCTCGGAGCCTATTGAATAAACTACTTGAGTCGTAGAGTCATGTTGTGATGCCATGTTGTATTGCACATATCGAGCATATTGTGTGTATGTTATTGAAATGCTTGGTATGTGTGGGATCTGACCATCTAGTTGTTTATCTTTAGTAGCCTCTCTTACGGGGAAATGTCTCCTAGTGTTTCCACTGAGCCATGGTAGCTTGCTACTGCTCCGGAACACTTAGGCTGGCCGGCATGTGTCCTTCTTCGTTCCTGTGTCTGTCCCTTCGGGGAAATGTCACGCGATGAATACCGGAGTCCTGTTAGCCCGCTACAGCCCGGTTTACCGGAGTCCTGCTAGCCCAGTGCTACAGCCTGGATTCACTTGCTGATGACCGACACGTTCGATGCTGGGTCATGGATGCCTGTCCCTGTAAGTCTGTGCCACTTTGGGTTTACGACTAGCCATGTCAGCCCGGGCTCCTTATCATATGGATGCTAGCGACACTGTCATATACGTGTGCCAAAAGGCGCAAACGGTCCCGGGCAAAGGTAAGGCGACACCCGTGGGAATACCGTGCGTGAGGCCGCAAAGTGATATGAGGTGTTACATGCTAGATCGATGTGGCATCGAGTCGGGGTCCTGACAGCGTTGGTATCAGAGCTTGACTGCCTGTAGGATTACCAAGCCAAACTGGTCGAAGTTGAGTCTAGAAATTCTTTAGTTATATAAGGGAATTGATTGTGGGATGGAACGTAAGGCTCTTTTTACTCCTTATACCTCATGCCCTTCTGATCTGAGTCATCATCTTATCTTCTACGGGGATTAAGAACTAGGCTATCTCTTCTTTCTATTAGGATCACGTGTTACAATCCGTAGACTTATAGATTGTTGGACTTAAGCCTCGTTTCAGTTCCTATTACTTCCGTATGTTAAATTGTTGATCTCGAAACCTTGATATTGTGCTTCTGAGTGGTTATGCCACCATTTTTGTGAATGTCTCAAATCTTTTCTGAGCATTTACAGCCGTTATGCTGTCCGAGTCATCCCAGGTTTCTAAATAGTCCGATGCATTTGCAAATCCCTTCCTTCTGTTTCCGATGTTTCCATGGGCCAGATTAATCACACTAATCGGTGTGTTGAGGTAATTATTGCCTTGACATATATGTTGGAGCTATTATTATGACCCTATGTGTTTTAGGGAGTCACCTAGTAATCTAGCAATGTTTTGTGTCCCAGTGTGATGATTCTGGCCGTCATTATCGAAAGCATCCCGTGATGCTACTTAGTAGTAGGTATTCTACTCCTGGGTTCTGAACCCGAGATTCACTCTACCTACTTCATGTTGATAGTAATTGCTAGTGCCTTTAGGATATTAGTAACCTTTGCGATAGTCCTTGAAGTCCGTGGTATCTTTTTCTTCCAAATACCATGAACTACTTATGGCAGATGTTTTTTGGATCAAAAAAAAAATCATAATTAGAGTACTCTTGAGGAGTTCTCCATTCATAAATCGTGACTCTGCCAGTTCTACCTTTCTGCATGGGTTATCCGGAAGAAATATGTTGAATTTGGTTCGACATAACTAATCTATGCATCGCACAACTCAGAAAGTTAATATGTTCCTTATGAGTTTTTTCTTTAGTTGCCCATTCTGGACCCTCGTCTTATCAAGTGATAGTCAAGAGTATGCGTGCGTTCGTTCATCGATGCCTATGATCTTGTGGTCTGTCAAGCCTTCTATTCCGGATGACTAGGAGAAACAAACTCCAGTACCTCTTCCATATTATTTTTTTTTTTTGATTTCTTTTTTTTTTTTTTTTATTTTTTCGGATTGGGTCAAAGTAGTTGGATTCCGCAGGATCAAAGCCAATCCCAGCTTTTGGTTCTGCTGTCTACCTTGGAGTATTACATATTTTATATCGAGAGTTGTTGATAGGAATTGCACCACCAATTCCCATGAACTCCTGGACAGTGGCAACTTTTCTGTCCATCCACTGTTCATTCCTCGGTCTTCGTGTTGATGCAACCGGAATACCGACAAATGAATTGTGATGTGGTGAAATCAATTTACGCCTAGCAACCTCGTTGCTGGGTAGTTTAAGAACAACAACTTGGAGGATTAGAAGATAAAAGCTTGCCTGACTTAGTTCCTTCCAAAGGGATATTCTTGTCTGGTGTGTGTTGAAGAAAGACGAAATCTTCATCGATTGGTCCCTGTGATCAGTTGCTGGATCTATTGTCTTATCAATCCTTTGATTTGAGTGTGGGCTATCGTCAAATCAAATCAGAACCAACGATGTTCGTAATGTTGTCTTATTCGTGGTTGATCCCTCGAGCATACACCATTACATCTTTGGTCTGCCCAATGCTATCACCGCGTTCACTTAACTATGGAATTCCTTTTAAAAGGAAATCTAGATGAATTGTTGTTGAGCCCATTGACAACATCCTTATCTCCTCCATAATTTTGTTGAACATTAAGCTAGTGTTGGAAACTTTTGAAAGCATTTGTTCATGCTAGCTCATGAAGCATATGTTTGGATGAAGGTAGTGACTTCCTTTAATTCATGTGCATCTGATGCAAGTTGCCGCCGTGAATTCGAGAAAGTCAATGTTGTTTTCTTGGAATCATTCTAAATCAGTCATGCACACGTGCGAAGAATTCTGTGGTTCGGAGACTTGCAACCTCCATTCCATATGTATACCCTAGCACACCAAGCCACTGATTGTTTTGTTCACGGAAAAGGAGTTGATGTGCTAATCCTAGGTCATGCACAAGACTTCCATATCCTCGATTATGGTTCCCAACCAGAACTCGGTAGTGTTTTATTATAAGACTACCACGTGGTCATGTTTGTCTGGGACAGCGTGTTCACATGTTTGTAGCAGAACCAGCTCATGTTTTGGAGCTTGCTATCGTAGTTCATCTCCCGAGAATCCCGCAACGTCATCTCGTCGATTTGTGTTGCAAACTTTCGTTTTTCTTCCTAGACTCGATGAGTCTGGAATATCCTGACACCAACCAGATCTGAATCTCAGGCAGATATGATGGTTTGGAACATTTCCCAAGAACTATAATATTGGTCCCTCGGATAACCGGTAAAGTGGGTGTCATGGCCAACACACCCAGCCGGAAGACCTATTATTGTAGTATCTTGATTGAAGAAGTTGGCCACTCCCCCCCTAGGGATTTCGTAGGATTTACTCCCTAGTTGCCCCTATGGATTTTTGTGTTCCCGAAGTCCGACCTTTTACTTGATGTTTTAGATATCAAACCATATCTATGAATGGGTTATACTAGCACATCAAGGAGAACATTAGAAGCGGAGTGCTAAATGTCTCTCGGTCGATCATCTAGATTTTTTTTGCTTGGCCTCGCTAAGATGAAATCTGAGAAAGTGTTATCCTCCTTCGCATCTGCATCGTCCATCGCTATTCATCATGGTAGTATGTTGTGTTGTCAGCACCCTTGACGCGGTTGTTGATAAAACCGTGATGATTGTGGAAATGCTCAAGTTCTTGAGAGCACGCACAAGCGCTACGTCTTATCATCGGCACTAGCTGGGATTGCCCCAGATTTCCTCGGTTATGCTATAACCACTTCAACAGTGAATTAACTCTCCATTGTTGGGTTCTTCCCCAGTTACCAGAATCGTTCCCAGCATTTGCATTTTGTTCCCAGCTTGCACCGCCAATGTGTCATTCTACCATGGGTCTCCTCCATTTCCGGTGATAAGCAAATTCATCCATTACGTTGTCTTCAACAAGGTAATCCACATCATCCAAGTCCGAGTATGCCATTCTACCGACCCCCACCAATCGATTGCTGTGATTTGCCTTAGGCTGGTTTAAAGAGTTTCAATGATCTCTGAATCAAAAGTAATTCTTTTTGCCACTTAAGATAATAATCTACGAATCACCCTTCTCCAGGATGTTTCGTTGTGGTATCATGGCAACTCAACTCCTCGCTACGTGGACAATCGATTACCACCTTCTTAGGTGTGGGATCGTTGTCTACCTAGTGAACTCTCGTCATCTGTTCCACTCCATTTCTTCAAATCTGTACTTCGTCTCCCAGCTCAAGAGATGTTGCTATGTCTCATTCCGTGAGTTGTTCGATCTTCGAGAAGATCGACCCTTCTAGAGTCTCCTTCTTCCTCCATGTCATGTTGACAGGATTTCTCAGAGCAAGACATCAAGACAATGATGGTGAATGAATCAACGTTCAACTGAAGTGCACCCTGGATCGTGAAGATTATACTAGTTGCGTTTCCCCTTTCACCTTACCCTACGCCTGAATCTCGAGACGAGATTCTTGTTTAGTGGGGGTGAGTTGTCACATCCCTAGTTCTGACAATGCCTAGTGCATGCATTAGAGTGTTGCTTCATGTTTAAATTTCATTTAAACCTGAAATGGGGATTGACTAAACCCTAGCACCAAATGAATTCAACTAGGGTCAAATTAAAATCTTTTCAATAAACCCAAAAGGTTCCTAAGAAAAGTTCATGATTTCTGGTTAAGGTGGAAACCTCTGCCAAAGATGATGATTATATTCTTAGGTCATTTTTGGATTTTTGAATTAAATCATATTGTATTTGACTTTGGGCATTTAAATACTATAAATATTTTAAATGCTCAAATAAATGTTGGAAATTGATAAGGGTCACTGGAATAATTCAGAAAGCACCCATATTTATTTCCAGGATTTTATAAAATGATTTGATATTTAAAACAAATCAAAAACAAATTGCAGAAATAGAAAAAAAATAAAACAGAACAAAATAAGAGGGAGAAGGACATACCTGGCCTCACCCGTGCAGCCCACCAGCCGGCCCAGCTCCCCCCCCTGGCCGGCCCAGCCCACCCCGGTCGCCACCGTCTTCAACCTCCTGCCAGTAGGCAGGAGGGCGTGTGCCCGACGCGCGCGCGCACGCTCCGGCCACCTCCTGCTTACCCGCTCGCCGCTGGAGGCACCCGAGGGCGCCACGCACTCCCCCTCGCCCCCTGCACCTCCCCTCTCTTCCCCTGGACCCCGTTCCCTCCTCCGCTCTCTCCCTGCACGCGCCCGAGCGGAGCTCGTCGTCGCCGACGCCGTTCGCCGTAGCCACCGTGCTCCTCACTGCCACCCGAAGTACCCAGGAGATCCGCCCCGACCCCCTCTTCCTCCTCGCCGAGAAGCACACCGCGGGAGCCCCTGCATCACCGCCATCGCCGTCGTCTTCTACCTCGGACCCGCCGGCCATCTTCGTCAAATTCGTCGGCTCCGGTGCCTCCCCGAGCTCCCCGAGGCCACCGTCGCAACCCCTGTGAGCTTGCCTTCGTTTCCCCTCATCTCTCTCCCTCGCGTGCACCCTGTAGCCGCCGCCCCACGAGCACCCGAAGCTGCCGTCCGCCATGGCCGGTGAGCTCCGTGCTCCCGAGCTCCTCCGCCTGCGCTCGTTGTCTCCGGGTGTTCCTGGTGACCCCAGCATCCCGTAGAGCCCATCAGCTGACCTCGCCGTGCCGTGTAACGCCGAACCCGAGCACGCCCGAGCTCCGGCCGCCGCTGCCGAGCTCGGGGCCATCGTCCCCGGCCGCCCTAGCTGCTGCTGCTTGCTGAAACGGGTGCGGGTGAGCTCCAGCTCCCCGTAGCCGCTCTCCTCCGTCCATTTGGACGCCGGAGGAGCGATCCCGAAGCCCTCCGCCGTGCCTGTTGCCGCCGGCGTTGAGCCGCCGGCCTGTTTGGGTCATTTGACCGAGGTTTGACCCCCCTGGGTCGATGACAGGTGGGGCCAGCCCCCTGTTAATTAGTTAGTTTAATTTAATTAAACAACCCCCCCTGCGGACACTGACAGTGGGCCCGACCCCCCCCTAATCTTTTAATTAAACTAAATAAACCCCTGTTAACCCCCTGTCACTGACCAGTGGGCCCCACTGGTCAGGTTTGACCCGGACCAGCCCCTGTTGACTATGCTGAGGTCAGCATGACCTAGTGCTGACGCAATAATTCCTTTCTGGAATTTAGATAATTATTAAATGATTTATAAATTCCAGAAAATAACTAAAACTTCTAAAATTCATAGAAAATTAACCGTAACTCCAAATTTAATAAATTATATATGAAAAATTATCAGAAAAATTCAAGGAATCCATCTGTACCATTTTCATGCATGTTAGAACAACTTATCACTACTGTTTAGGGCAAATCAATTAAAGGGCATTTAAATAATCACATATGGAGTTTGAATTTGAATCTTGTATTCAAACCAACTTCATTTAATCTGTTGCTAGTTGCATTAG
The DNA here is from genome assembly GCF_018294505.1 of Triticum aestivum. Lineage (NCBI taxonomy): Eukaryota > Viridiplantae > Streptophyta > Magnoliopsida > Poales > Poaceae > Triticum > Triticum aestivum. The sequence continues at coordinate 135,209,319 of NC_057812.1, read as the reverse complement.
CCCAAAACACATTCATTTTGCCATGTCATGATCATGCATCATATTGTGCATTGCATTGATTGTGTTCCTTTCTGTGTTGCCGGTATTTGTCCCCTCTTGATAGACGTGATACCGATGATGTGATCGTTGACACTGATGAAGACTCAATGTTATCTTCAGAAGTGCCAGGCAAGCAAAACCCCCTTGTTCATTCCGATACAATCCTACTCTCTCGCTCCTGCTCTCTTTTACTGCATTAGGACAACATCGATTCATCTGTTACTTGCTGCGGTAGCTGAACCCTTTATCCTCTGCATGACCTGTCATTCCACAGTAATTAGATGAAACCCACTAGCATGAGTAGGAGTTGTTTGAGCCCTGATGTGCCTACTCATTCATGCTTGTTTGTCATGCCTGCTACTGCTTAGAGTTGAGTCAGGTCTGATTCATCGGGGATGAATCAGAGGTGTGTGAACATGTCCTACTGTGTGTGAGCTAAGTGTGTGAACACGATTTGGTAAAGGTAGCGGTGAGAGGCCATGTAGGAGTACATGGTGGGTTGTCTCATTGCAGCCGTTCTCAGGAACTGAGTTCTGTGTTTGTGATCCATGATTCAGCTACTACCACGCATTGGGCCCGAAACCAATGGACCCTCTCGGCTTCTTAATCACCCTTGTCCTCTGTCCAGGAGTTGCAAGTAGTTTCTGGTGTTTGTAGTATGCTGGAGGCCGTGCGCAGCGCTGACCGTAGGGGTGGGCTGTGATGCGGTAGGCACGTGGCACGGTGTACCGGGCGCCCGTTTGGTGTCTCGGGAACCCTGTTCACATCGTTTGGGGCTGTGAGCGAAACTCCGGCCGGATCTCCTCATGGATGGAACCCGAATAGGCGATAAACCTGGACTAGAGACTTGAGTGTTTAGGTAGGCCGTGGCCGACACCCACGTTGGGCTTCCGCTTGAAGGTTGCCGAGTACATGTCGTGTAAACGGCGGTAAGTGGTGAGAGCGTGTGTGAAGAAGTACACCCCTGCAGGGTTAACCTAATCTATTCGAATAGCCGTGTCCACGGAAAAGGACCTCTGGGTTGCTTATATCAGTTCATAGACAAGTGAAAGTGGATACTCTAAAATACGCAAGATAAGCGTGAGTGCTATGGATGGCGTTCTCGTAGGGAGACGGGAGCGGATCCATAGTGGTGTATTGATATGGTGAATATGTGGACTCGTGTGCGCCACCTCAAAAGAGTTGCTTGCAGTCGTAGTCTAGGATAGCCACCGAGTCAAAGCTGGCTTGCTGCAGTTAAACCCACCATCCCCTTTGTTGATAATGATGCATATGTAGATAGTTCTGATGTAAGTCTTGCTGGGTACATTTGTACTCACGTTTGCCTATTTTATGTTTTTGCAGAGAGACTTCAGTCTCACTAGTATTTCCGCGTGGTCTTCGACGTTTAGCTTGATACCTCAGCTACGATCTTGTGCCCTCGGCAGGATCTGATAGATAGTCAGGCTTCTCAGCCTTTTTCATTTATAGATGTCTGTACTCAGACATGATAGCTTCCGCTTGTGCTTTGACTTGTATGCTCTGAGTGTTGGGTCATGAGACCCATGTTTGTAATATCTCGCTCCTCGGAGCCTATTGAATAAATACTTGAGTCGTAGAGTCATGTTGTGATGCCATGTTGTATTGCACATATCGAGCATATTGTGTGTATGTTATTGAAATGCTTGGTATGTGTGGGATCTGACCATCTAGTTGTTTATCTTTAGTAGCCTCTCTTACGGGGAAATGTCTCCTAGTGTTTCCACTGAGCCATGGTAGCTTGCTACTGCTCCGGAACACTTAGGCTGGCCGGCATGTGTCCTTCTTCGTTCCTGTGTCTGTCCCTTCGGGGAAATGTCACGCGATGAATACCGGAGTCCTGTTAGCCCGCTACAGCCCGGTTTACCGGAGTCCTGCTAGCCCAGTGCTACAGCCTGGATTCACTTGCTGATGACCGACACGTTCGATGCTGGGTCATGGATGCCTGTCCCTGTAAGTCTGTGCCGCTTTGGGTTTACGACTAGCCATGTCAGCCCGGGCTCCTTATCATATGGATGCTAGCAACACTGTCATATACGTGTGCCAAAAGGCGCAAACGGTCCCGGGCAAAGGTAAGGCGACACCCGTGGGAATACCTTGCGTGAGGCCGCAAAGTGATATGAGGTGTTACATGCTAGATCGATGTGGCATTGAGTCGGGGTCCTAACATATAGACACCGGAGAGGGTTAGGGTTACACAAGGTCGGTTACAAAGGAGGAGATATCCATATCCGTATTTCCTAGCTTGCCTTCCACGCCAAGTAGAGTCCCATCCGGACACGAGACGAAGTCTTCAATCTTGTATCTTCATAGTCTAACAGTCCGGCCAATGGAGATAGTCCGGCTATCCGGAGACCCCCTAATCCAGGACTCCCTCAGTAGCCCCTGAACCAGGATTCAATGACGATGAGTCCGGCGCGCAGTATTGTCTTCAGCATTGCAAGGCGGGTTCCTTCTCCGAATACATCACAGAAGAACTTGAAAACGAGGATAGTGTCCGACCCTGCAAAATAAGTTCCACGTACCACCATAGAGAGAATAATATTTTCACAGATCTAATTTGCTGGCTTGTTTCGGCAGCATGACGTTATGTCATGGCCCGGTGATTATTCGAACCGTTCCCTTTAACCAGCCCCGCACATAACGCGAGGCAGTTTTTCGACACGTCTTGTCAAAGCAGAGATTGTGTCCCCTTATTATGGTATTCTCATCAATACAGGCGTGGGTAACGCAACCGCGCCATCAACTGCGGCGCTTGGGGGATAAGCGAGTTTTACCAGGCATGTGGGGACGCTTAGCTTCATCCACCCATATAAAGGGATAAGGATTCACCTTTCTATCCACGCCTTCTTCCTCCTTTGCTCATCCGTTTTCGCACACTCGAGCTCTAGCGCCCAAGTCCGCTCTTCCCACCTCAACCTTCTCCAACCATGTCCGGAGTGGGAGGCAGGTGGATGGTCTCCTCCGTCACGGAGGGAGACATCAAAAAGCTGCACGGAGCCGGATACTTAGCCGCGAACATCGCGCATCGGCTACCCGCTGTGGGGCAGATCATCCCTACCCCGGAACCTCACAAGAGGGTAGTTTTCCTTCACCACTTCCTCCGCGGACTAGGGTTTCCCCTCCATCCATTCGTCCGTGGTCTCATGTTCTACTACGGGCTGGACTTTCATGATCTGGCCCCGAACTTCATCCTCAACATTTCGAAGTTCATCGTTGTGTGTGAGGCTTTCCTCCGCATCCGGCCCCACTTCGGCGCATGGTTAAAGACCTTCAATATCAAGCCGAAGGTAGTACGAGGCCAACAAGCAGAATGCGGCGGAGCCATGGTGGGCAAGATGCCCAACGTCATATGGCTCGAAGGCTCCTTCGTGGAGACAATAAAGGGATGGCAATCGGCGTGGTTCTACATCACCAAGCCGTGCGACGCCAAATGGGCGGCAGCCCCTGAGTTTCGATCCGGATTCCCAACACAACTCACTTCCTGGAAAGAGAAGGACTTGTCGTGGGGTTCATCGGTGGAACTGGATTGACTCCAGAAATGTATCCGGAGTATGGTGAGCAAGAAGCTCAAGCTTGTCAACATAGTCCAAGTTATGCTCATCCGCCGGATCCTCCCGTGTCAACAACAGGATTTTACCTTGTGGGAGTTTGACCCAGCCCAACACCAGACTTTGAGCGAGCTCTTCGATACGATGCACAAGGATTTCTGGAAGGTGCTGTTCAAGGGCGCCGAGGTCCCCCTTCTCTCACCGAGGACCGCGGACTAAGCGCAAAGCGTCTAGCGCGTTCGGTGAGTTCAATACGTCCCATAGGAAATTTATTTTCCCTAGCTTAATTATGTGTGGGGTCTAATCTCCATGCCTTTGAAAGGACTGGGTGGAGATGTCGGGGCAGATTAACTATCTGGCCCCTTTGCCCGAAGACACTGCGAGCGCTCTCCTGATGGAGATGCTGGCTCCGGCTCCTTACAAGGTGCTGGAGAAGACCAAGAAGGCCAAGGGAACCCGAAAGAGTTCCCGACGCCAGGTGTTATCAGACTCACCGTCCGATAATTCTGCGACACACTCTTCCCCCAAAGACGAGGAGGAAGAAGAAGATGCTTCCCCTCCAGGCGGGGGAGACAAGAAAAGGAAGGCCGCCCCAACTGGGGAGGCCGAAGGGTCCAAGAAGGGGAGGACTCTCCTTCCGGACAGTTCCACCACCGCCGACAAGGGCAAAGACGAGTGGTTGCCCCGGGCCAAGCCCCCGGGGAGATCGTAAGTATTCAGATACCAGAGTAACTCATAGCATTCCTTTGTCGCACTGCTTTCCCTAGCGCCAACCATGATTATGCAGGCTGCCGCGAACCAGCATCGATGTATCATCGGACGGCTCCTTGGGCTCGTCGGACATGGATAGCGATCCAGTCCCGACTGCCACCTCCCCTCATCCCGCTGACGACGCCGAGGTGCTTTCTCAAGAGGCACCGGGTCGAGGGGAGACAGTCCTGGAGGCGCCTCAAGGCGACCTTCCGGACTCCGGGAGCCGCGGGGACGGGGCCCCCGAGAGCTTCGAGTTCGGCCCTCAGCCGAACACCGCGCTGGACCCTCCAGCGGTTCCGGGCTCGGGCAGGCGGCCTCCTTTTAAGTGGGGCAAGGCACCTGTGCCGGTGACCTCTGTCCATCCAGAGGCACCGGACAATCTGCTGGAAGCGCTTCGCAGTGCTTCCATCGACGAGGAGCACTGCACTATCATGAGTGCGGTGATCCAGAAGGTTCAGTCCGCCAAGTGCGGATTGACTGAAGCCTGTGCCAGCCTTCTAACAGGCTTTGAGGTAAGTGTTTTCAAATGTAGTAGAAATATTACCGCATAGACAGTAGCCCCTGATGCTTTGTTCGGTGTTCACAAAGAAAAGCCGAACAGAGAATCAAATAGTATCGCAGGAGTCTAATATAAGTAGGTCAATATGCCTATGAAGGCTTCGCTGCTGGCGTCCGCCGCACTGACCGCGGAGGTCGCCGTACTGAAGCAGGACCTCGAGGGGTCCAGGAAAGAGCTCGGCCTTGCCAAGAGGCAGCTCGAGGAGAACAGGGGGTAAGTAATACCCTGTCTATAGATATGTTTATATAAAAAGGACGCGATTGCAAAATGACAGGATCATTGTATGTTTGCTAGGGGCCACGACCAAGGTGGCGACCCTGAAGCAAGCACTAACCAAGGCCAAAGATAAAGCGGCCAAGGAGCGCAGCGAGCAAGAGAAGCACGAGGCTCGGGTGGGCGAGGTGCAGCAAGAGCTCCAGGCTCTCGTGGCGAAGCACGAGGCGTTGGAGCTTGACTCAAAGACGTGGGAGTCTGAGCTTGCCGCGGCCCTCAAGAGTGTAAAAAGTGCCAAGGCCGAAGCCCAAAAGGCCCTCCAAGAGATCGGCACGATGAAGAAGATAGCGGCGGGTAACGCTTTCTATATGCAAAGCAAGCATGTAAAAGATAATTACCGATTACTTACCCGAGTCCGGAGCTCTCCAGGAGCATTCACAGATCTGCCCCGCAGTGTGTCCTATGCCGCACAATTTTACCAGGCCGAGGATGGAAGCTCAATGGAGAAGCTATACTGTTCTCAGTATGCTGAGGCCGAACACCCGGTGCCAATGAGCGACCAGCTGAAGCAGATGGTCGAGCTACATAAGGCAGCCGATCGAGCCATGAAGAGCTTTATTATCCGGCTATGGCCTGGCAACGCCCTTCCAAACAGCTTCTTCGGCCTGGTGAGGCGGCTTGTGGATGCCTGCCTGCGGCTGGAGGTCGTCAAGCGATCTGTCTACATTGAAGGTGCACGCCGGGCTTTCGCCTGTGTGAAATTGCAGTGGGTCAGGCTAGACGCCGTGAAGCTGATCAAGCAGGGGCCGCCGGAGGGCAAGGAGCACCGCCACCCCGAGATGTACTACGAGGGTGTTCTGCCGGGTGCCCGTCTCATCGCGGATGAGTGTTCAAAAGATGTAATATTTGAATGAGACTTGCTCGTTTATCCTGTATGATGAAAACTTGTTTCATATGCGCTATGCAACGCTTGTTGAATTTAAAATATTACCTTCTGTTTGGCTGTTTATCCAATCTGAGAGATGGCTAGTCCTCGGCTTCTGCCCCCATGCCACGAGTGCTGGGGTGTTCGGGATAAACCTGAGCACTCTTGTTCCTATATTTGGGTCCTTCGAGGGAGGTGCTCAGCACAACGAACAAGACAACCGGACTAATAATGCTATATCACTCTCACTTAGCCATAGAATTCTATAATTTTAAATTTCGGCGAAGCCCCTGGTATTCGGAAGGCCGAATTTGGGGCGCGATACACGCCTGTAAGCCGGACAGGGCCGGCCCCTCGCCCTAAGCGGCATAAGACTTTAGGGACTCGAAAAACCTCGCCGAACAGCGACCAGTCTCTCGCCTTATCATGACAGTCAGTTTTAGCTTTCTCTACTGAGGTGCTAAGCCCGGCAGAACCAGGGCACAATCACAGTAGTTCTCCTAGCGCTACCTTAGCCGATAGAGCGGAACGTAAGGTACCAAGACATAGGAGCCAGGCAAACCCAACATTTGACTAAAGACATGATTCGGAGCTAATGCATATAATGCTATAAGTTCGGGGTGCCGCACTAGTGAAAGTGTTCGGACTTTTCACACCGTATTGTGGGGTACGTAAGCCCCTGGTATATTGGCCGTACCAGAGTGTACGGTTGCAAGGCATCATTAATGAACACACACACACACACACACATAGATATATATAACAAGAATGCAATAATAGTCGTAATGTCATGCATTGTTTATTAAAAAATTGCGTTAAAGCAGAGTGATACAGATAGTGCGATAAGCAAAGAGTAGGACCATGTCCCTTCCAAGGGCAAGCTGAGGAATGATATTAAATCAAATATTTCACTCGTTACTGTAATCAACTTGGGAATTCCGTGGTATGACGTAGCTGTCTGCCTCCTTGGTTGCTGCATCATGTGTTTGCCAATAGTGCTGCCTGACCGTGTTTCCAGAGATTAAGGTCCTGAAAGAAAAAGGAAAAATAACCAAACGGGAAGCCCCTAGGCGGTTTAGGCCGCGTTTTGGGGTGTGCCGCAGTTGTGCCCCCCTCCCACCTGTGCCCATGGTATTTTTAATGCGTAATTATGTACGCGCGGCATGAATTTCGCTGTTGGGCTGGGATTGGGGTAGCCGCCGTATTGCTACGCGAGCTCAGATCGCGCCAAGCGGCTATTTGCCGATTGCCCCGAGCGCTTGAAGGTGTCTGGGCTTTGAAGCGCCGAACTGGTTGATTGCCTTGAGAGGCTGCTTTGCGCTTCTGCTGCGAGGGCCGTGGTGTGCTCCTCTGTTCGGAGAGAGCGCTCTATGTTTCCATTGACTGTAATAACTCTGCGAGGTCCTGGCATCTTGAGCTTGAGGTATGCATAATGCGGTACCGCATTGAATCTAGCGAATGTGGTTCACCCGAGCAGCGTGTGATAACCACTGCGGAATGGGACTATATCGAAGATTAACTCTTCGCTTCAGAAATTATCTGGGGATCCGAAGAAAACTTCCAGTGTAACTGAGCCTGTACAATGGGCCTCTACACCTAGAATGACGCCCTTAAAGGTTGTTTTTGTGGGTTTGATCCTTGAGGGGTCTATACCCATTTTGCGCACTGTGTCCTGATAAAACAGGTTCAGGCTGCTGCCGCCATCCATAAGGACTCGAGTGAGGTGAAATCCGTCAATGATTGATACTAGTGGGGTGGTCCCCGCGATCGAAGGTGATTGGGCAGGAGGACCAAGGGTTGAACTTTGGGGTGACTGGCTCCAACGCATATACGTCCCTGAGCTCACGCTTCCGCTCCCTCTTGGGGATGTGGGTCGCGTATATCATGTTCACCGTCCGCACTTGCGGGGGAAACCTCTTCTGCCCTCCGGTGTGCGGCTGCCGGGGCTCCTCCTCGTCATCGCTATGCGGCCCCTTGTCCTTGTTTTCGACAATTAACTTGCCGGCCTGCTTGAACACCCAACAATCCCTGTTGGTGTGATTGGCTGGCTTGTCTGGGGTGCCGTGTATTTGACACGAGCGATCGAGTATACGGTCCAAGCTGGACGGACCCGGCGTACTTTGTTTGAATGGCTTTTTCTGCCAACCGGGTTTAGAGCCTTTGAATCCGGCATTGACTGCCGTATCCTTAGTATTTTCGCTATTAATGCGGCGCTTATGTTTGTTGCGACGTGACCTGCTATTGCCGTCCTTGGTATCTGAGGTACCATGGTTCTTTGATATGTTATTACTGCGAGCCAGCCAGCTGTCTTCTCCCGCACAAAAGCAGGTCATGAGCGTCGTGAGAGCTGCCATAGATTTCGGCTTATCCTGACCAAGGTGCCGGGCTAGCCACTCGTCTCGGATGTTGTGCTTGAAAGCCGCTAAGGCCTCCGCATCCGGACAGTCGATGATTTGATTTTTCTTTGTAAGAAACCGAGTCCAGAATTGCCTGGCCGACTCTTCTGGCTGCTAAATTATGTGGCTCAAGTCATCGGTGTCTGGTGGTCGCACATAGGTGCCCTGAAAGTTGTCGAGGAATGCGGCTTCTAGATCTTCCCAACGGCTAATGGAGTCTGCTGGCAAGCTGTTAAGCCAATGCCGCACTGGTCCTTTGAGCTTTAGTGGGAGGTATTTGATGGCGTGCAAGTCATCACCGCGGGCCATGTGGATGTGGAGGAGGAAGTCCTCAATCCATACTGCGGGATCTGTTGTGCCGTCGTATGATTCAATATTACAGGTTTGAAACCTTCTGGGAATTGAGGTTCCATTACTTCGTCTGTGAAGCATAAGGGGTGTGCGGCGCCTCTGTATTGGGCTATATCGCGACGCAGCTCGAATGGGTCTTGCCCGCTGTGTTCGGACCGGCCGGATTTGCTTTTACTGTATCTGGCGTGACGTTTATCGTCTCGCAGAGTGGTGCACCGTCGTGATCCTTAGATCGATCTTGCATGCTTTGCTTTGTCCTCCAATATGTCTCACAGGTCCGGCGTATCTCCCCATGCCTTTTTATTTGAATGGCGTCGGGGTGGAGGCTGAGCTTTTGGCTGGAATGCCTCTCTATCGCGGCCACGAGGTGGCCGCTCAGCCGTATCATACGCTTCTTCCTCCAGTCGGGGTAGTAACCTGCACTGTGGGTAGTTCTTGGAGGGGCGCTCGAGTTTATATTCCTCGGCCGCGAGGACTTCAGTCCATCTGTCAACTAGCAGATCTTGATCAGCTTGAAGCTGCTGCTGCTTTTTCTTTAGGCTATTTGCCGTGGCCATAAGCCGGCGCTTGAAGCGCTCTTGTTCGACGGGATCCTCTGGTACGGCGAATTCACCGTCGCCGAGGCTTGCCTCATCTTCGGAGGGGAGCATGTAATTGTCATCCTCCTCCTCTCCGTTTGCCGCTCTCTCAGGAGAGCTGGCTCCTTCATCCTCCTGCTCTAAATCTTGCTGGAGGGGATTGTTGTTGTCTTCGGCACTATCCGGAGTGTTATTATCTCCTGTGCCGCTATCACCATTTTTGCTTTGACGGGACTTAGAGTGGCGCCGTTGACGTTGGCGCTTGGGTTGCTTCTTGGAGGGGTCATCCTCCACTATCCCATCGCCATTGCCTTCATTGGGTGTATCCACCATGTATATGTCATATGACGAGGTGGCTTTCCAGTGCCCTATAGGCGCTGGTTCATGTTTGTCTTCTACATCGTCGTCCATACCGTCGATGTCTTCGGAGTCGAAGTTGAGCATGTCGGTTAAGTCATCGACAGTGGCTACAAAGTGGGTGGTGGGCGGGCGTCGAATTTCTTCGTCGTCCGCATCCCAATCCTGTTGGTGAAAGTCCGGCCTGGGCTCTCCTGACAAAGAGAGAGACTTTAGTGAATTCAGGATGTCGCTGAAGGGCGAGTGCTGAAAGATATCCGCGGCGGTGAATTCCATGATCGGCGCCCAATCGGATTCGATTGGCAGGGGCGCGGGCGGTTTGGAGTCAGAAAAAGAGTCCGGCACCTTGGAGTCACGGGCTGCGCAGAGGGTTATGCTGGTGTTCGGCTCGACCGCCGTTGAGACTGCAACCCCTGAGGCGGTGTCTAACCACCCATCCTCGATTAGCGCAGTTGGCTCCGAGCTAAGGGTCGGAGCTGATGCGGGCGCGGCTTCTGGGGTACTGTTCGGCGGCAGAGCTAGGTCAAACCCATCGCGACAATGCGGCGTGCCCGGCTGTGGCTCGAATCCGTTGAAGATCAAGTCTTCGCGGTTGTCGGCCGGGTAGTTCAAACTTCCAAATCTGACCTGACAGCCAGGGGCGTAGCTTTCAATCTGCTCCAGATGGCCAAGCGAAATAGCCCGCAGTGAAAAGCCGCCGAATACGAAGATCTGTCCAGTGAGAAAAATTCTCACCCTGGACCGCATCGCTATCGATGGTAGTAGGAGCCATCAGGCCTAACGGCGACGACACAGAGGAACTCTCAATGAAAGCACCAATGTCGGTGTCAAAACCGGCAGATCTCGGGTAGGGGGTCCCAAACTGTGCGTCTAGGCCGGATGGTAACAGGAGGCAGGGGACACGATGTTTTACCTAGGTTTGGGCCCTCTTGATGGAGGTAAAACCCTACGTCCTGCTTGATTAATATTGATGATATGGGTAGTACAAGAGTAGATCTACCACGAGATTAGAGAGGCTAAACCCTAGAAGCTAGCCTATGGTATGATTGTTGTCCTATGGACTAAAACCCTTCGGTTTATATAGACACCGGAGAGGGTTAGGGTTACACAAGGTCGGTTACAAAGGAGGAGATATCCATATCCGTATTGCCTAGGTTGCCTTCCACGCCAAGTAGAGTCCCATCCGGACACGAGACAAAGTCTTCAATCTTGTATCTTCATAGTCTAACAGTCCGGCCAATGGAGATAGTCCGGCTATCCAGAGACCCCCTAATCTAGGACTCCCTCAGCAGTACTTTGATGTAAGAACATGGTATGATAGATATATGCAGTGTATTATAGATGGTGGAGTAGGGGAGATGTGCTCATCATGTACACATATGTTCTAGAAACAGGAACACGTGCCATATTCACAGGCATTATGTGTAAAGTAAGCAGATGCAATTCAACAAAGTTAGAAGCAATATAAGCTAGACATCATACGCAACATGCAACCACATATAATAGTGACAAGTTAGAGCAAGCACCTGTGATGGTGGAGTAGGGGAGATGTGCTCATCATCTACACAACTACGATGACTGTCCAGCCTTGTGTTGTCTTGCGAATCTTGTTGGGAGGATGGCGGAGTAGAATCTGTAGAGACCCCCTATTTGAGTTGCTCTGAAGGACCACCATCATCCATTGCCATACTAATTTCCTTCAGCTGTTATGATTTTGCATTGTGAAGTCAAACCAATAAGAAAAAGGAAAAAAATTCGCTCTTCAGAACTCATTCATGCATGATACTGACGAACACTACTCGGATGAAAGGCAAACACATGATGCAAGGATGGAATATGTATGAAAAACAGGATGGCGTGACATATTCACACCTATGATGTGGTAACTAAGCAGAAGGCATTTCAACAAATTAGAAGCATTGCAAGCTAGAGACCATATCAAAGATGCAACCAATATCACTCTGCCAAGTTCAAACTGTATGGTGTTTCAACAAATTAGAAGCAGTACATGCTAGAAATCATATGCAAGACACAACCAATATCACAGTGGTGACTTGAAGGCGCCTTGTCATAACTGACTGATGCGGGATATGAAAGAACAGTAGTCTGATGTAAGAACATCATGTGATCAGATATAGTATGTTCTAGAAATAGGAACATATGTCATATTCACAGGCATTATGTGTAAAGTAAGAGATGCAATTCAACAAAGTTAGAAGCAATAGTACAAGCTAGACATCATAGGCAACATGCAACCACATATAATAGTGCCAAGTTAGAGCAAGCACCTGTGATGGTGGAGTAGGGGAGATGTGCTCATCATCTACACAGCTACGTTGACTGTCTAGCCTTGCGTTGTCTTGCGAATCTTGTTGGGAGGATGGCGGAGTAGAACCTGTAGAGAACCTCCGTTTCAGTTGCTCGGAAGGACCACTATGGGAGTCCTGGATTAGGGGGTCTCCGTGTAGCCGGACTATCTCCATTGGCCGGACTGTTAGACTATGAAGATACAAGATTGAAGACTTCGTCTCGTGTCCGGATGGGACTCTACTTGGTGTGGAAGGCAAGCTAGGCAATACATATATGGATATCTCCTCCTTTGTAACCGACCTTGTGTAACCCTAACCCTCTCCGGTGTCTATATAAACCGAATTGTTTTAGTCCGTAGGACAACAATCACAACATACAATCATACCATAGGCTAGCTTCTAGGGTTTAGCCTCTCTGATCTCATGGTAGATCTACTCTTGTAACACCCATATCATCAATATTAATCAAGCAGGACATAGGGTTTTACCTCCATCAAGAGGGCCCGAACCTGGGTAAAACTTCGTGTCCCTTGCCTCCTGTTACTATCCGGCCTAGACGCATAGTTCGGGACCCCCTACCCGAGATCCGCCGGTTTTGACACCGACATTGGTGCTTTAATTGAGAGTTCCTATGTGTCGTCGCCGTTAGGCTTGATGGCTGCTACTATCATCGATAGTGTTGCGGTCCTGGGTGAGACTTTTCTCCCCGGACAGATCTTCGTATTCGGCGGCTTTGCACTGCGGGCTAATTCGCTTGGCCATCTCGAGCAGATTGAAAGCTACGCCCTTGGCCATCAAGTCAGATTTGGAAGTTTGAATTACACGGCCAATATCCGTGGGGACTTGATCTTCGACAGATTCGAGCCACAGCCGGACGCGCCGCACGGTCGCGATGGGTATGACCTAGCTCTGCCACTGGACGGTACTCCAGAGGCCGCACCCGCATCAGCTCCGACCCTTAGCTCGGAGACAACTGCACCAATCAAGGATGGGTGGCTAGACACTACCTCAGGGGCTGCAGTCTCGACGGTGATCGAGCCAAACACCAGCATAATCCTCTGCACAGCCCGTGACTCCAAGGTCCCGGACTCTCTTCCAGACCCCGAACCATCCGCGCCCCTGCCAATCAAATCCAAGTGGGAGCCGATCATGGAATTCACCGCTGCGGATATCTTTCAGCACTCGCCCTTTGGCGACATTCTGAATTCACTAAGGTCTCTCTCTTTGTTAGGAGAGCCCTGGCCGGATTATGGACAACATGATTGGGATGCGGACGACGAAGAAATTCGACGCCCACCCACCACCCACTTTGTAGCCACTGTCGATGATTTAACCGACATGCTCGACTTCAACTCCAAAGACATCGACGGTATGGACGACGATATAGGAGACGAACATGAACCAGCACCTACAGGGCACTGGACATGGTGGATACACCCAATGAAGGCAATGGCGACGAGATAACGGAGGATGACCCCTCCAAGAAGCAACCCAAGCGCCGATGTCAGCGGCGCCACTCTAAGTCCCGCCAAAGCAAAAGTGGTGATATTGGCACAGGAGATAATAACACTCCGGATAGCGCTGAATACAACAACAATCCCCTCCAGCAAGATTTAGAGCAAGAGGATGACGGAGCCAGCTCTCCTGAGAGAGCGGCTGGCGGAGAGGAGGAGGATGACAATTACATGCCCCCTCCGAAGATGAGGCAAGCCTCGGCGACGTTGAATTCGCCGTTCCAGAGGATCTCGTTGAACAAGAGCGCTTCAAGCACAGGCTTATGGCCACAACAAATAGCCTGAAGAAAAAGCAGCAGCTACTTCAAGCTGATCAAGATCTGCTAGCTGACAAATGGACTGAAGTCCTCACGACCGAGCAATATAAACTCGAGCGTCCCTCCAAAAGTTATCCAAGGCGCAGGTTACTTCCCTGACTGGAGGAAGAAGCGTATGAAACGGCTGATCGGCCACCTCGTGGTCACGATAGAGAGGCATTCCAGCCAAAAGCTCAGCCTCCACCCCAACGCCATCCAAATAAAAAGGCATGGGGAGATACGCCAGACCTGCGAGACATATTGGAGGACAAAGCAAAGCGTTCAAGATCGATCTACGGATCATGAGGGCGCACCACTCTACGAGACGATAAACGTCACGCCGGATACAGTAAAAGCAAATCCGGCCGGGCTGAACACAGCGGGCATGACCCATTCGAGTTGCGTCGTGATATAGCCCAATACAGAGGTGCCGCACACCCCTTATGCTTCACAGACGAAGTAATGGAACATCAATTCCCAGAAGGTTTCAAACCTGTAAACATTGAATCATACGACAGCACTACAGACCCCGCGGTATGGATTGAGGACTTCCTCCTCCACATCCACATGGCCTGCGGTGATGACTTACATGCCATCAAGTACCTCCCATTAAAACTCAAAGGACCAGCGCAACATTGGCTGAATAGCTTGCCAGCGGACTCCATTAGCTGTTGGGAAGATCTGGAAGCCGCATTCCTCGACAACTTTCAGGGCACTTATGTGCGACCACCAGACACCGATGACTTGAGCCACAGAATTCAGCAGCCAGAAGAGTTGGCCGGGCAATTCTGGACTCGGTTCCTTACAAAGAAAAATCAAATTGTCAACTATCCGGATGCGGAGGCCTTAGCGGCTTTCAAGCACAACATCTGAGACGAGTGGCTAGCCTGACACTTTCGTCAGGAAAAGCCGAAATCTATGGCATCCCCCACGACACTCATGACCCACTTTTGTGCGGGAGAAGACAGCTGGTTGGCTCGCAGTAATAACATATCAAAGAACCATGGTACCTCAAATACCAAGGAAGGCAATAGCAGGTCACGTCGCAACAAGCATAAGCACCGCATTAACGGTGAAAGTACTGAGGATACGGTAGTCAATGCCAGATTCAAAGGCTCTAAACCCGGTCAGCGGAAAAAGCCATTCAAACAAAGTACGTCGGGTCCGTCCAGCTTGGACCGTATACTCGATCGCTCATGTCAAATAAACGTCACCCCAGACAAGCCAACCAATCACACCAACAGGGATTGTTGGGTGTTCAAACAGGCCGGCAAGTTAATCGCCGAAAACAAGGACAAGGGGCCACATAGCGATGACGAGGAAGAACCCCAGCATCCGCACACTGGAGGACAGAAGAGGTTTCCCCCGCAAGTGCGGACAGTGAACATGATACACGCAACCCACATCCCTAAGAGGGAGCGGAAGGGTGCGCTCAGGGACGTATATGCGTTGGAGCCAGTCGGCCCAAAGTTCAACCCTTGGTCCTCCTTTCCGATCACCTTCGATCGCAGGGACCACCCCACTAGTATCCGTCATGGCGGATTCGCTTCACTGGTCCAAGACCCAAGCATCGACGGATTTCACCTCACTCGAGTCCTTATGGACGGCGGCAGCAGCCTGAACCTGCTTTATCAGGACACAGTGTGCAAAATGGGTATAGACCCCTCAAGGATCAAACCCACAAAGACGACCTTTAAGGGCGTCATTCTAGGCGTAGAGGCCCACTGCACAGGCTCAATTACACTGGAAGTGGTCTTCGGATCCCCGGATAACTTCCAAAGTGAAGAGTTAATCTTCAATATAGTCCCGTTCCGCGGTGGTTATCACGCGCTGCTCGGACGAACCGCATTTGCTAGATTCAATGCGGTACCACATTATGCATACCTCAAGCTCATGATGCCAGGACCTCGCGGAGTTATTACAGTCAATGGAAACACAGAGCGCTCTCTCTGAACAGAGGAGCACACCGCGGTCCTCGCAGCAGAAGCGCAAAGCAGCCTCTCAAGGCAATCTACCAGTTCGGCGTTTCAAAGCCCGAACACCTTCAAGCGCGCTCGGGGAAATCGACAAACAGACCACTTGGCATGATCTAAGCTCGCGTAGCAATACGGCGGCCACCCCAATCCCAGCCCAATGGCGTTGTTCGTGCTGCGTGTACATAATTACGCATTAAAAATACCATGGGCATAGGTGGAGAGGGGGGGCACAACTACGGCATGCCCCAAAACGCGGCCTAAACCGCACCAGGGGCTTCCCGTTTGGTTATTTTTATTTTTCTTTCAAGACTTCAATCTCTGGAAACACTGTCCGGCAGCTCTATTACCGAACACATGATACAACAACCAAGGAGGCCGACAACTACGGAATTCCCAGGTGGATTACAGATTTCATATAATTCCTCAGCTCGCCCTTGGAAGGGACATAGTCCTACTTTTTTGCTTATTGCACTATATGTATCACTCTACCTTAATGCAATTTTCTAATATACAATACATGACATTACGACTATTATCGCAGTTTTGTTATATATACATATCTATGTGTTCATTAATGACGCCTAGCAACCGTACACTCTGGTATGGCCAATGCACCAGGGGCTTACGTACCCACAGTATGGTGTGAAAAGTCCGAACACTTTCACTAGTGCGGCACCCCGAACTTATAGCATTATATGCATCAGCTCTGAATCATGTCTTTGGTCAAATGTTGGGTTTGCCCGGCTCCTATGTTTTGGTACCTTACGTTCCGCTCTATCGGCTAAGCTAGCGCTAGGAGAACTAGTGCGATTGTGCCCCGGTTCTGCCGGGCCGAGCACCTCAGTAGAGAAAGCTAAAACTGACTGTCATGTCAAGGCGAGAGACTGGTCGCTGTTCGGCGAGGTTTTTCGAGTCCCTAAAGACTTATGCCACTTAGGGAGAGGGGGCGGCTCCGTCCGGCTTACAGGCATGTATCGCGCCCCAAATTCGTCCATCCGAATACCAGGGGCTTCGCCGAAATTTAAAATTATAGAATTCTAAGGCTAAGTGAGAGTGATAATGCATTATTAGTCCGGTTGCCTTGTTCGTTGTGCTGAGCACCTCCCTCGAAGGACCCAAACATGGGAACACGAGTGCTCAGGTTTATCCCCAACACCCTGGCACTCGTGGCATGGGGGCTGAAGCCGAGGACTAGCCATCTCTTAGATTGGATAAACAGCCAAACATAAGGTAATATTTTAAATTCACACAAGCGTTGCATAGCGAATACGATACAAGTTTTCATACATATACGACAAAACGAGCAAGTCTCATTCAAATATTACATTTTGCGAACACTCATCCACGATAAGACGGGCGCCCGGTAGAACACCCTCGTAGTACATCTCAGCGTGGCGGTGCTCCTTGCCCTCCGGTGGCCCCTCCTTGATCAGCTTCACGGCGTCTAGCTTGACCCACTGCGTTTTTACACGGGCAAAGGCCCGACGTGCACCTTCAATGCAGACGGATCGCTTGACGACCTCCAGCCGTGGGAAGGCATCCACAAGCCGCCTCACCAGGCCGAAGAAGCTGTTTGGAAGGGCGTCGCCAGGCCACAACTGGACTATGAAGCCCTTCATGGCCAGATCGGCCGCCTTATGTAGCTCGACCATCTGCTTTAGCTGGTCGCTCATTGGCACCGGATGTTCGGCCTCAGCATACTGAGACCAGAACAGCTTCTCCGTCGAGCTTCCGTCCTCGGCCTGGTAGAATAGTGCGGCATCGGACACACTGCGGGGCAAATCTGCGAATGCTCCTAAAGAGCTCCGGATTCGGGTGAGTAATTGGTAATTCACCTTTACATGCTTGCTTTGCATATAGAAAGCCTTACCCGCCGCTATCTTCTTCATCGCGTCGATCTCCTGAAGGGCCTTCTGGGCCTTGGCCTTGGCACTCTTCGCGCTCTCATGGGCCGCGGCAAGCTCAGACTCTCTCGTCTTCAAGACAAGCTCCAACGCCTCGTGCTTTGTCACGAGAGCCTGGAGCTCTTGCTGCACCTCGCCCACCCGAGCCTCGTGCCTCTCTCGCTCGGTGCGCTCCTGGGCCGCCTTTTCTTCGGCCTGGGACAGCGCTTGCTTCAGGGTCGCCACCTCGGTCGTGGCCCCTGGCAAACATACAATGATCCTGTCATTTAGCAATCGCGTCCTTTTTCTCATCTACGGACGGGGTATTACTTACCCTTGTTCTCCTCGAGCCGCCTCTTAGCAAGGCCGAGCTCTTTCTGGGACCCCTCGAGGGCCTCCTTCAGTACGGTGACCTCCGCAGTTAGTGCAGCGGACGCTAGCAGCGAAGCCTGCATATGCATATTGACATACTTATATTAGACTCCTGCGATATTATTTGATCCTCTGTTCGGCTTTTCTTTGTGAACACCGAACAAAGCATCAGTGGCTACTGTCTATGCGGTAATATTTCTACTACATTTTAAAACACTTACCTCGAAGCCTATTAGAAGGCTAGTACAGTCTTCAGTCAATCTGCTCTTGGCGGACTGAACCTTTTGGATCACCGCACTCATGATAATGCGGTGCCCCTCCTCGATGGAAGCGCTTCCAACATATTGTCCGGCGCCTCTGGATGGACAAAGGTCGCAGACACAGGCGTCTCACCCCTCTTAGAAGGAGACAGCCTGCCCGAGCCCGGAACCACTAGAGGTTCCAGCATGGTGTTCGGCTAAGGGCCAAACTCAGAGCTCTTACTGGCCCGTCCCCTCTGCTCCTGGAGTCCGGAAGGTCGCCTTGAGGCGCCTCCGGGACTGTCCCCCTCGATCCGATGCCTCTTGAGACAGCACCTCGGCATCGTCGGCTAGATGAGGGGAGGTGGCGGTCGGGACTAGATTGCTGTCCATGTCCGACGAGCCCAGGGAGCCGTCCGAGGATACCTCGATACTGGCTCGGGGCGGCCTGTACAATTGAGTTCAGCGTTAGGGCAAGCAATGCGACAAAGGAATCCTATGGGTTACTTTGGTGTCCGAACACTTATGATCTCCCCTGGGGCTTGGCCCTGGGCAACCACTCGTCTTCACTTTCGTCGGCGGCGGTGGAGCTGTCCGGAAGGAGCGTCCTTCCCTTCCCGGACCCTCCGGCCTCCCCAGTTGGGGCGGCCTTCCTTTTCTTGTCTCCCCCAGTCGGTGGGGGAGCCTCTTCTTCCTCTTCCTCGTCTTCGGGGGAAGAGTGCGCCGCAGAGTCATCGGACGGTGATTCCGACGACACCTGGCATCGGGAACTCTTTCGAGCTCCCTTGGTCTTCTTGGTCTTCTCCGGCACCTTATAAGGGGCCGGAGTCAACATCTTCGCCAGAAGGGCATCCGCAGGGCCTTCGGGCAAGGGTGCCGGACAGTCGATTTGTCCGGCCATCTTCTGCCAGTCCTGTTAATGGCACGAGAGTTTAAATCCCGCATAGAGTCAATCTATATAGAAAACAAGTATCCTGTAAAAGGTAAAATAGCTTACTGCACTGGCTTGGCGCTTTGCGCTGAATCTGCAATCCTCAGTAATGGGGGGTGGGACTGTGGCACCCTTGAATAACACCCTCCAGGCATCTTCATGAGTCATGTCAAAGATCCTGTTCAGAGTTCGGTGCTGCGCCGGGTTGAACTCCCACAAAGTGAACACCCGTTGTTGGCACGGGAGTATCCGGCGGACGAGCATAACCTGGACTATGTTGACGAGCTTGAGCTTCTTGTCCACCATGTTTTGTATACATGACTGGAGTCCGGTCAGCTCTTTTTAATTACCCAGGACAGGCCCTTCTCTTTCCAGGAGGTGAGCCGCATGGGGATGCCAGATCGGAACTCGGGGGCCGCTACCCATGCGGGGTTGGGCGGCTCGGTGATATAGAACCACCCCGATTGCCACCCCGTTATGGTATCCACGAAGGTGCCCTCGAGCCATGTGATGTTGGGCATCTTGCCCACCATGGCGCCTCCACACTCCGCCTGGCGGCCGCTCACTACCTTCGGCTTGACATTGAAGGTCTTCAGCCATAAGCCGAAGTGGGGCTTGACGCGGAGGAAGGCCTCGCACACGACAATAGACGCCGAGATGTTGAGGATGAAGTTCGGCATCAGATCGTGGAAATCCAGGCCGTAATAAAACATGAGCCCCCAGACGAAGGGATGGAGAGGGAATCCCAGTCCGCGGAGGAAATGGGTGAGGAATACCACCCTCTCATGGGGCTCGGGGGTGGGGATGAGCTGTCCCTCATCTGGGAGCCGGTGCGCGATGTTGTCGGGCAGGTATCTGGCTCTCCTCAGTTTCTTGATGTCTCCCTCCGTGACGGAGGAGACCATCCACTTGCCTCCCGCTCTGGACATGGTTGGAGAAGGTTGAGATGGAAGTGAGATCTTGGGCGCTAGAGCTCAAGTGTGTGGGAACGAATGAGTAGAGGAGAAAGAAGGCGTGGATAGAAAGGTGAATCCTTGTCCCTTTATATGGGCGGACAAAATTAAGCGTCCCCACTTGCCTGGTAAAACTCGCTTATCCCCCAAGCGCCATAATTAATGGCGCGGTTGGGTTACCCCCACCCGTATTGATGAGAATCCCGTAATAAGGGGACATGATCTCTGCTTTGACAAGATGTGTCGAAAAACTGCCTCGCGTTATGTGCGGGGCTGGTTAAAAGAAACGGTTCGAATAATCACCGGGCCATGACGTAACGTCATGCTGCCGAAACGAGCTAGCAAATTAGATCTACGAAAATATTATCCTCTCTACAGTGGAATGTGGAACTTATTTTGCAGGGTCGGACACTATCCTCATATTCAAATTCTTCTATGATGTATTCGGAGAAGGAACCCGCCTTGCAATGCCGAAGACAACTGCGTGCCGGACTCATTGTCATTGAAGCCTGGTTCAGGGGCTACTGTGGGAGTCCTGGATTAGGGGGTCTCCGGATAGCCGGACTATCTCCATTGGCCGGACTGTTAGACTATGAAGATACAAGATTGAAGACTTCGTCTCGTGTCCGGATGGGACTCTACTTGGCATGGAAGGCAAGCTAGGCAATACGTATATGGATATCTCCTCCTTTGTAACCGACCTTGTGTAACCCTAACCCTCTCTGGTGTCTATATAAACCAAAGGGTTTTAGTCCGTAGGACAACAATCACAACATACAATCATACCATAGGCTAGCTTCTAGGGTTTAGCCTCTCTGATCTCGTGGTAGATCTACTCTTGTAACACCCATATCATCAATATTAATCAAGCAGGACGTAGGGTTTTACTCAATCAAGAGGGCCCGAAACTGGGTAAAACTTCGTGTCCCTTGCCTCCTATTACCATCCGGCCTAGACGCATAGTTCGGGACCCCCTACCCGAGATCCGCCGGTTTTGACACCGACAACCACCATCATCCAATGCCTTGCCAATTTCCTTCAGCTTTATTGATTTTGCATTGTGTGGTCATACCGACAAGGAAAAGGAATAAAATTCACTCTTCATAACTCATTCATGCATGATACTGATGAACACTACTCTGATGAAAGGCAAAGTCATGATACGAGGATGGAATATGTACGAAAAAATGGACGACTTGAAATATTCACACCTATGATGTGGTAACTAAGCAGAAGGCACTTCAACAAATTAGAAGCACTGCAAACTAGACACCATATGAAAGGTGCAATCAATATCACTCTGCCAAGTTAAAACTGTCTCGTCATAGGTGGCGTTCATCAAACTAGAAGCAATACATGCTAGAAATCATATTCAAGATGCAAACCAATATCACACTGCCAACTTAAAGGTGTCCCATCATAAGTGACTGATGCAGGATACACAAGAAGAGTAGTTTCATGTAAGAACATGGTGTGATAGACAGATATAGTATGTACCAAAAACAGGAAAGCGTGTCATATTCACATGTATCATGTGTAAGCTAAGCAGATGCAGTTTACACTAATTAGGAGCAATACAAGCTAGACACCATATGCAATATGCAACTAGATATCACACTGCCAAGTTAGAGCAAGCACCTTGGATGGTGGAGTAGGGGAGTGGAGACTTGGAGCTTGTAATGCACTATCAGTACAAGGAGAATCGGTACAGATGCTCCGTTTACGTTGTTGTAGAGGACCACCATCATCGCCTTCCTTACTCTTTTCCTTCCTCTTTCTTGATTTTGCCTTGTCAAGTCAAACCCACAAGAAAAAGGAATACAATTTTCTCTTCAGAACTCATTGATGAATGATACTAACGAACACTACTTTCATGTAAGGCAGCCGCATGATAGGAGGATGGAATATGTATGAAAAACATGATGACATGACATATTGACATGTATGATGTATAAAGTGTAAACTAAGCACAAGGTGCTTGAACTTGTTAGAATCAATGCAAGCTAGAAACCATATGAAAGATGAAACCAATATCACTCTGCCAAATTAAAAGGGTGCCCTAACAAATGTATTTGACCAAATTAGAAGCAACACATGGCAACATGCTAGAAATAATATGCAATATGCAACGAATAAAGGTGACTCTTCGTAAGAGATTGATGCAGGATACAGAAGAGAGGTAGTTTCATGTAAGAACAAGGTTAACACATAGATGTAGTGTGTACCAAAAATAGGAAGGCATGTCATATTCACAGGTATAATGTGTAAACTAAGCAGATGCAATTTACCCTAATTAGAAGCATTACAAGCTAGACACCGTATGCAACATGCAACCACATATCACACTGCGAAGTTAGAGCAAGCACCTGTGATGGTGGTGTGGGGGAATTGCGGTCATCAACTAGAACGTTGACTATCTTCATTTAGCATTGCTATTTCTTGAGAATCATGTGGGGAGGATGACACTGCACTCTTTAAACGACTATGTCGTCTCACAGTAACCCACTGGGGTGACTGTCTCATCATAAGTGATTGACGAGGGATACAAAAGAGCATTAGTTTGATGTACGAACATGGTTATTAGACATATGTAGTATGTATCAAAAACAGGAAGGCATGTCATTATCAAAGGTATAATGTGTAAAGTAAGCAGATGCAATTTAACCAAATTGGAAGCAATACAAGATATACACCATATGCAACATGCAACCACATTTGACAACGCGAAGTTAAAGCATGCACATGGGATGGTTGTTTGTGGCAATTGAGATCATCAACTGCAAAGCTACGTTTACTATCTCCAACTGCTGACACTGCACCCTTTAGAGCGCTGAAATGCTTAGTGCTTATCTTCGAATTACACTGCAGCGACTTCTGTCTTTTCTTTTCTGCATTCATCAACACTGCGTCAGAGTCTGAAATACCCATGCATAAAAAACAATAGTGTGAGTATGGGTGAAGTGTGTGCACAAATAGTATAGTGTAAAGGTAGCAGATAGCAGGTTGGTGAGAAATAAATGACGGGAGACATATGATAGCTCTACAACATGCATGGCACACTAAATCACTACAGGATTCTTTGAAAATAATAGTCAACTGAAAACAAATAGGTCAGTCCATTTTTTCTGCACCGTCCGATGTACAAAGAACGGGCATATCGCCTTCATCTACCTCCAGCCAGTCAGTGTTGACGATCTTCCTCGAAACGCCAGCGACCACCAGCCCAGTCCCCTGCCTGCGCCCTCCCCTTGACCTCGCCACACCGTCGTGCTTGGCACCACCCCCAGCCATCCATTCAAGCCCCGCCGACCTCTAGATCGGGCGCAAGCAGCTCCTGCGCCCCACATCCCTATGATAGACACCGATGTGCCGCTTCCCCGGCGAACATACGGACTAGGTTCTCCGTGCGCCTAAGCGGGTGCTGCTTCTTTTAATTGTGGTTTGACTGGCCCTAAATTGAAATCCAGGCGGGCTAGTGACCTCTAGCAAAGGGGAAATAGTAAAGGGAGGAAACCTTATGCATTTAGTATCATGAAGAAGATGCAGTAAGAAGCACTCAACTAGTTTCTTTCGTGGGATGAATACGGTGTGAGCAGAAACGTAAGGTTTGCACGAATAAGGGAAGAGGAGTACCTCTTTCTGCTGGTAGTGTTGTGTCCTCCTTCTGTTTTTCCAATGATCTTCTTGTTGTTCGCTAGAAACAAGAAGTTGTGGAGGACGGTGGAGCCTTGGACGAACCCATGGCCAAGTTGTTGAGTGTGGTGCAGTAACACCCCGGATGTAATTTACCTTATATGTATCCCAACTCTTGCCATTTCCGGCGCTAAGTTATTTTATCTCCTCGGGTTCGGGTTTTTGTCTTCGTGTGTTGTTGTCGTTGTCATGCATCTCATATCATGTCATCATGTGCATTGCATTTGCATACGTGTTCGTCTCATGCATCCAAGAATTTTCCCCATTATCCGTTTTGCATTCCGGCGCTCCTATCTCCTCCGGTGGTCCTTTCTACCTTCTTTTCGTGTGTGGGGGTTAAATATTTCTGGATTGGACCGAGACTTGCCAAGCGGCCTTGGTTTACTACCGGTAGACCGCCTGTCAAGTTTCGTGCCATTTGGACTTTGTTTGATGCTCCAACGGTTAACCGAGGGACCGAGAAGGCCTCATGTGTGTTGCAGCCCAATACCCTTCCAATTTGGCCCAAAACCCACCAAAACCCTCTCCATCATCTAGAGCGTTCGATCACGATCACATGGCCGAAAACCGCACCTCATTTGGACTCTCCTAGCTCCCTCTATGCCTATATAAGGAACCCCCTCCGAAATTCACGGGTCTTCTTCCCCGAAACCCTAGATCCCCTTCCTATCCGCGTGCCCGACAACGTCCGGACGCGCCGGACACGTCCGCCCGCTCCGCCGAACGAACCAGCTCCTGCCACGTGTCCTGGGCGGGCGCCTACAGCCGCCTCGTCGCCGACCCGACGCGCTCCGCCGCCACCTTGCCGCCACCGCGCCACCCGACGAGCTCCGGCCGGCGCCCTCCTCGCCAAGTTCCCCGACGAACTCCGGCGAGCTCCCCGGCCAACCTCGTTCCGCGTGCACCGCTACAGTGATCCAGATCTAGATCTGAGAGATCCACTTGGTTGACTTTTGCCCCAAACCCTAATTTATTTGTGTTTTTCATCGTGCCGTAACTTTGCATCCGTAACTCCGTTTTGCGCGTGTAGCATATCAAAGTGTTCGCTCTGAGAGTACATCATTTCATCTCATTGCATCATTTTCATTTGAGCTCATCTCGATGCCTGAAATGCTGTTGGAAGAGAGCTATTTGAGTTAATTGTTAGATCTGCTGCATCAATTAGCTATTTGTCATTTTTGCCATGATTATTGTGTGCATGATATGCTCCTGAGTTCTACATGAGTTTTGTTATATGCCATGCCATCTTTACAGAGGTGCTATCCATGTTTTTTTGTGAAATGTGTGGTGACTAGCACAAGCTTGCAAAGTAGTGCATTCGTTAATGCTGATTTCAAGGACTTAGAATTTCACTAAGTCCCTGATCTGTTTTTATCAATATGCCATATGTTCATGTTGTTTCCTAGTGATCCGTGCCTCTTCTGAGGATGATCAGTAAGGATGGTTTGTTAATATTGTGGTGCTATATCCATCCATGTCCTTGTGTGCATTTATGGAGCACCCTAGCTTGAGTCAATCGAGCTCTACTTTTTCTATTTCGTGATTCCTGGCAGATTGTCTACTTGTTAGCGATTTTGCCGAGGATGTTGTTGTTGATCCGTGCATGCTAGGTTGTTGTTCTTGCCATGGCTAGCTTCTATGATATGTATTCTTGATGGGTGTATTCTTAGATTGTCATGCCTTGCTCTGTAGTGAGTGCATCGAGCTCGTAAACATGCCTACTCGCAAACTGATTTGCATGTTCCAGTTTTACTCAGTCTGTAACCTGATTATGTTTTTGCCATGTTCACATGCTTGCAATTGTATTTTCTGATCCCTTTTGGCTCAAGGTCACTAAGGGACTTTTGTTAAG
Source organism: Triticum aestivum (assembly GCF_018294505.1). NCBI lineage: Eukaryota > Viridiplantae > Streptophyta > Magnoliopsida > Poales > Poaceae > Triticum > Triticum aestivum. Next base: position 135,183,561 of record NC_057812.1, on the reverse strand, counting down.
TGCTTTGAGTAGCTTCATGTCATGCCTTGCTTTGGCATGTGAAGTTCCTGTAGCATATAGTTTTCTTGCTCCAAAGTGTTCTACCTGATTTGAAATTCCAGGCTTGTGTTAATTTTACTAAGTCTGAAACCTGTTTACCATTTGCATTTTTTCCATGCTTGTTTGAACCTATTAATGGATGTTTTGGCCGTAGCTCAGTGTTCATCTTTTGTCAAGCATCATGAGTGGATCCCTTCCATGTATTTTTTTGCCATGTTTGAGTGCTGTAGCATATTTATCTTGATGCATTTAGATGGCTACTTGCTGTTTATCGCAGACTGGTGCCATATTTGTTTTGCTTGCCATTTCCAAACCGTGCATCCGATTCCGGTGATCTTTATATCGATTTCAACCGAAATCACCTCACCGTTCCAGTGGCACTCTTGGATTTCCAAGTTGAGGCCGGGTTCAATCATTCCTTGTCAAATCTTGCATATGCATCACATATCGCATCCCGCATAGCATACCATGTTTGCATCTTGTTTTGTTTGAGCTTTGCACGTGGTTGATTGTGTTCCTTTTGCTTGTTTGTCTTGTTTGGGTAGAGCCGGAAGACAAGTTCACTAACGAGGAGCCCGTTGAGTTTACTTTCGAGGATCCAGACAACTCTGACAACTTTGCAGGCAAGATGATCATACCCTCGAAATCACTTCTATCTTTGCTTGCTAGATGCTCGCTCTTTTGCTATGCCTATGCTGCGATACCTACCACTTGCTTATCATGCCTCCCATATTGTAAACCCAAGACTCTAACCCACCTTGTCCTAGCAAACCGTTGTTTGGCTATGTTACCGCTTTGCTCAGCCCCTCTTATAGCGTTGTTGGAACATGGAGATGTTCTTCTTTGTTGGAACATGTTTACTTGTTGGGATATCACAATATATCTTATTTAATTAATGCATCTATATACTTGGTAAAGGGTGGAAGGCTCGACCTTTTTTCCTAGTGTTTTGTTCCACTCTTGCCGCCCTAGTTTCCGTCATATCAATGTTATGTTCCCGGATTTTGCGTTCGTTACGCGGTTGGGTGATAATGGGAACCCCTTGACAGTTCGCCTTGAATAAAACTCTTCCAGCAATGCCCAACATTGGTTTTACCATTTGACACCTAGCCTTTTTCCCTTGGGTTTCGCGGACTCAAGGGTCATCTTTATTTTAACCCCCTCGGGCCAGTGCTTCTCTAAGTGTTGGTCCAACTGAGCGATGTCCGGGGCTACCAGGGGCAACTCTGGGCTGACCTACCCGACGTCTGGCTCATCTGAGTGTGCCCTGAGAACGAGATATGTGCAGCTCCTATCGGGATTTGTCGGCACATTCAGGCGGTGTTGCTGGACTTGTTTTACCATTGTCGAAGTTGTCTTGTAGAACTGGGATACCGAGTCTGATCGGAATGTCTCGGGAGAAGGTTTATCCTTCGTTGACCGTGAGAGCTTGTGATGGGCTAAGTTGGGACTCCCCTGCAAGGATTTGAACTTTCGAAAGCTGTGCCCGCGGTTATGGGCAGATGGGAATTTGTTAATGTCCGGTTGTAGGTAACCTGAATCTTAACATAATTAAAATGAATCAACTACGCGTGTTGCCGTGATGGTCTCTTCTCGGCGGAGTCCGTGAAGTGAACACGGTGTTGGAGTAATGTTTACCATAGGTTGATTTATAGTTCTTCGTTCGTGCTTTGCTTTCTCTCCTCACTCTCTTTTGCGAATAGGTTAGCCACCATATATGCTAGTCGCTTGCTGCAGCTCCACATATTACCTTGCCTTACCTATAAGCTTAAATAGTCTTGATCGCGAGGGTGCGAGATTGCTGAGTCCCCGTGGGTCACAGATTACTTCCAAACCAGATGCAGGGCCCGATGACTCCATACCAGACGATGCGCTTGAGCTCAAGTGGGAGTTCGACGAAGACTCACGCCGTTACTATGTGTCTTTCCATGATGATCAGTAGTGGTGCCCAGTTGGGGCAATCGGGAGCGGGTCGCATGTTGGGGTTAATCTTTTATTTTGGTACCGTAGTCGGACCATGAGTGTATTGGATGATTGTAATGTTATTCATGTACTTTGTGTGACGTGGCGAGTGTAATCCAACTATGTACCTTTCCCCTTGTTATCTATTTACATGGGTTGTTGTGAAGATTACCTTACTTGCGACATTGCTTTCAATGCGGTTATGCCTCTAAGTCGTGCTTCAACACGTAGGAGATATAGCCGCATCGAGGGTGTTACAAGTTGGTAATCAGAGCCTTCCCTGACCTTAGGAGCCCCCACTCCTTGATCGAATTAGCTGACGAGTTGAGTCTAGAAAAATGTTTTGAGTCATTTAGGAATTATATATCGGAGAGTTTAGGAATTCTTTTTACTCCCAGTCCCTTCATCGCTCTGGTAAGGTATCCTGACGTAGAGTTTTGACTCTCCTCTTCTCAAATTTCACTAATTTTTTTATGATCACGCGGGTATCTTGGAATCGTTCCGATCGATTTGTGACAAGAACATTGTTCTTGGTGCCTCCTGTCATTTAGGGGTTGTGGCAGTGTCCCGGGGAGTTGAGCTCCGAGGTGTTGTCGTCACAATTTTATCGTTGCAGTTCTAGAATACCTGAGTTTAGTTTCGCCGACATCGAAAATCCCTTTTATGCAGTTGTTGGTGAGATAATCTCGACGCCACCCAGTACTGGGGCGGGAGTTCGGGAGTATTGCCATAACTTGTATAATGGATGCTTTTCGAAGGTTGAGGTAGACGATTTCCGAAGTTTTTCTCGGTTATGTGTTGAAGGATGGATACAGCTGGATATAGGATTTGCTAGATTTGGGTGAGATATTATGCTTCCCCTATATCCCCAACACCTGATTGCATAACCGAAAAGGTTCGGGAGTTTCATAGGTGGGAATTCTTGTAGCTCTAGTTCTTCTTCCACGGGTATTTGGTTTGAGATTGGGTGATCCTTACCGAGTATTCATTCTTGTTCCGTACCTTGTTGATTTTATCCCTCTACCTAAATTCTAAGTGGCTTCTCAATTTATGGATATGTGACCATTTCAATTGGAATGCATTCGTTCATTTTGTTCGGATGTGAAGACTATATGTTGCAATTTCTACCCGTTTGGTTTAGTTTCAATAATTGTATATCAATGTGCTAATGGATGTCAACCTGTTCAGGATGGCTCCTCCAACGCGCACGACTCCGAATCCTGATCCGCCACCACTTCCTCCTCCTCCGGAGGCATGGCAAGCTGTGATAGCTGCTACTAATGCAAACACGCAGCTGATCATGCAAATTCTTCAAGAGCGCAACCAAGCGAACCAAGGCAACCAAGGCAACAATCAGAATCACTTTGCTACACTCAACAAGTTCCTTGCTAACCAGCCAAAGACCTTCAGCAATTGCGTTGAGGCAACTAACACCGATGATTGGCTCGTGGACTTATGCAAGCATTTCGAGTGCAGTAACGTCAGACCTGAGGACTTTGTCAAGTTCGCTTCCTTCCAACTCAAAGACCAAGATGCAGAATGGTTTCAGCAGTACAAAGATTCTAGAGGAGGCCGTGTGATTACCTGGGATGAATTCCGTCAAGACTTCAAAGCTCATCATATTCCTCAGAGCATGGTTGAAAGCAAGCGTGATGAATTCCGCAACCTGAAGCAAGGCTCTATGTCTGTCTATGACTACAACAAGATGTTTCAGAAGCTCGCCCGCTTTGCTAAGCAGGACGTCCCTGACGAGAAGAGCATGATATACCAGTTCAGGGGTGGTCTCAGAGAAGAAATCCAGCTAGCTCTTGTTCTCTTTGAGCCCATGAGGTACGATGAGTTTTACAACATGGCATTGAAGCAAGAGGCTGCTCAACTGAAGTGTGATGCTTCCAAGAAGCGAGTCAGAGATGCTACTCCTTGTTCCTCAACTCAAGTGGATAAGCAGCAGAAGTATTGGCTTCCTCCTCCTCCGTTCCGTCAGCCTTATCAACAAAAGAGCAAAGGTGCTAGTGGATCTTCCCACCCACCCAACCCTGGCTTTCAGAACAAGACTTCGTCTCAAGCTCCAAGATCGAGTGCTCCATATCACCGTCCGCTTTCAGAGGTCACGTGCAACAAGTGCCAACATAAGGGTCACTATGCCAACAAATGCTTCAATCAGAGGCGTCTCCCTCCTCCTCCAGTGAGATCTGCAAGTATAGCTATGGTCAAGCATAACCCCAAGTCCGCCAAGGTCAACTTGATGAATGCAGCTCAGGCAGAGGACTCGTCAGATGTCATCATGGGTAACCTTCCTGTTAACGATATTCCTACAAAAGTTCTTTTTCACACTGGTGCATCGCATTGTTTCATCTCGAGACCTTTTGTTTCTAAGCATGAGTTGCCTTTACAAGATTTGCCTAGTCAGTTATCCGTTGTTCTCCGGGTAAATTCATGAATGCAAGCGCTATGGCCCCGGATGTTACTATCACGTTGGGTGACTACAAGTTTCTATCCTCTCCAGTGGTCCTTGGTAACTCGGATATTGATCTTATTCTTGGAATGGATTGGCTTTCTAAGCACAAGGCTCAGCTTGATTGTGCTGCTAGGCAGATTCAACAAGTTTCTATCCTCTCCAGTGGTCCTTGGTAACTCGGATATTGATCTTATTCTCGGAATGGATTGGCTTTCAAAGCACAAGGCTCAGCTTGATTGTGCTGCCAGGCAGATTCAATTGACTCATTCGTCTGAGGATGTAATTGTCTTTGCCGCTCGTGATGATACCATCCGTCTGTTTTCTCTCAATGAGAAGGGTGAACTGGATGCCATCTCGCAAATTCTAGTCGTTTGCGAATATCAAGACGTCTTTCCAGAAGAGCTTCCAGGAATGCCTCCGCACCGGCCAGTTGAATTCATCATCGATCTTGAGCCTGGCACGGAACCGGTTTGCAAACGTCCTTACAAGCTCGGACCTGAAGAGTTCAAGGAGCTGAAGAAACAATTCAATATTCAAGAGCGAATGGGTCTCATCCGACCTAGTTCTTCTCCGTGGGGTTGTGGAGTTCTTTTTGTGAAGAAGAAGGATGGAACGGACCGACTTTGTGTTGACTACCATCCATTGAACAAGAAGACTATCAAGAACAAGTACCCACTTCCCAACATCAATGAGCTGTTCAAACAACTCAAAGGTGCTCAAGTATTCTCCAAGCTTGATCTCCATATGGGCTATCACCAGATTCGAATCCATGAGCAAGATATTCCCATGACGGCTTTCAGAACAAGCTATGGTTCATACTAATACACTATCATGTCTTTTTTCCTCGTCAACGCTCCTCCGACTTTCTCTCGCATGATGAACTTCATCTTCAACGCCTACACAAATGACTTCGTTTTGGTCTATCTCGATGACATTCTGGTCTTTTCGAAGAACAAGGAAGATCATGCAAAGCACTTGCGTTTGGTGCTCGATAAGCTCAGGGAACTTCAGTTCTACGCCAAGTTCTCAAAGTGCGAGTTTTGGCTCGATGAGGTTCTTTACCTTGGGCATATCATCTCTTCCAAGGGCATAGCGATGAATCCTGAGAAGGTGTCTGCAATTGTGAATTGGGAACCACCTTAGAACGTGAAGCAACTCCACAGCTTCCTCAGTCTTGCAAGCTACTGTCGAAGGTTCGTTGAGAACTTTTCAAAGATCTCAAAGCCTCTTTCAAACCTTCTCCAGAAGCACGTCAAGTACGTTTGGTCTCCAGAATGTGACATCGCTTTCAACACTTTGAAATAGAAATTGGTCACTGCTCTAGTTCTGACTCCTCCTGATGAATCCAAACCGTTCGAGGTCTTCTGCGATGCCTCTCTTCACGGTCTTGGTGCAGTGTTGATGCAAGAGAAGAAAGTCGTGGCTTATACCTCTCGCCAGTTGAAGCCCAACGAGAAGAACTACGCCACTCATGACCTCGAGTTGGTGGCAGTTGTGCATGCTCTTTTGACTTGGAGACATCTCTTATTGGGAAGAAAAGTGGACATCTTCACTGACCACAAGAGTCTCAAGTACATCTTCACTCAGCCTAATCTCAACCTCAGGCAGACTCGTTGGGTCGAAATGATTCAAGAGTATAACCTGAGTATCGAGTATACTCCAGGCAAGGCCAATGTAATTGCTGACGCTTTGAGCAGGAAGGCATACTACAACAGTCTGATTATCAAGCCTTACCAACCCGAGCATTGTGAAGCTTTCCGCAAACTCAATCTGCAAGTTGTTCCTCAAGGTTTCCTCGCCAACCTTCAAGTCTCTCCTACTTTGGAAGACCAGATTCACGAGGCTCAACTTCTTGATGCTATGGTGAAGAAGGTGAAGATTGGGATTGCCAAGAGTCAACCCAAGTACAAGTGCTACCGCCTTGATGACAAGGATACTCTCTTCTTCGAGGATCATATTGTTGTGCCCAAAGGTGACCTTCATAAAGTTATTATGAACGAGGCTCACAATTCACTCCTCTCCATCCACCCTGGGAGTACAAAGATGTATCAGGACCTCAAGCAGGCTTATTGGTGGACTCGAATGAAGTGCGAGATTGCTCAGTTCGTGAATGAATGTGATGTTTGCAGAAGAGTGAAGGCAGAACACCAAAGGCCAGCTGGTCTCCTCCAACCTCTTGCCATTCCAGAATAGAAGTTTGACCACATTGAGATGGACTTCGTGACTGGGTTTCCAAAGTCTAAGCGTGGCAATGATGCTATATTCGTTGTCATTGACAAACTCACTAAAGTGGCTCACTTTCTGCCTATCAAAGAGTCTATCACTGCAGCTCAATTGGCGGAGCTTTATACCTCTCGGATTGTCTCTCTGCACGGCATTCCACAGTTGATCTCTTCAGACCGTGGCAGCATCTTTACCTCCAAGTTTTGGGATCCTTTTCAGAAGGCCATGGGCACCAACATCCGCTTCAGCACAACTTTCCATCCTCAAACTAGCGGTCAAGTCGAGCGTGTCAATCAGATTCTTGAAGATATGCTCAGGGCTTGTGTGATCTCCTTCGGTATGAAGTGGGAAGATTGTCTTCCATACGCCGAATTCTCCTACAACAACAGTTTTCAAGCAAGTTCGGGCAAGGCCCCATTCGAAATTCTCTATGGCAGGAAGTGCCGTACTCCTCTTAACTGGTCAGAAACCAGTGAACGTCAATTTCTGGGAAATGACTTAATCACAGAGGCAGAGGAGATGTGCAAAGTCATTCGTGATAACCTCAAAGCAGCGCAATCGCGCCAGAAGAGCTACTATGATAGTAAGCACCGTGATTTGGCCTTCGAGATCAGAGATCATGTGTACCTCCGCGTCTCTCCAATGAATGGTACTCGTCGCTTCGGTATCAAAGGGAAGCTTGCCCCTAGATACGTGTGTCCTTTCAAAATCATCACCAAGAGAGGCGATCTCGCCTATCAACTCGAGCTTGCTTCAAACTTTGCAAGTGTGCACGATGTGTTCCATGTCTCTCAGCTCCGCAAGTGCTTCAAGACTCCTGACCGCACCATCAACTTCGAAGACATTGATCTCCAAGAAGATCTCTCTTATTGTGGGCACCCAGTTGCTATTCTTGAAGAGACTGAACACAAGACTCGCAATAAGTCAATCAAATTCTTCAAAGTCAAGTGGTCACACCATTCCGACCGTGAAGCCACCTGGGAACGCAAGGATCACCTCTGTTCTGAGTACCCGGCGTTCTTCCAGTCCTAGATCTTGGGACGAGATCCTTTCGTAGTGGTGGAGTGTTGTAACACCCTAGATGTAATTTACCTTATATGTATCCCAACTCTTGCCATTTTCGGTGCTAAGTTATTTTATCTCCTCGGGTTCGGGTTTTTGTCTTCGTGTGTTGTTGTCGTTGTCATGCATCTCATATCATGTCATCATGTGCATTGCATTTGCATACGTGTTCGTCTCATGCATCCAAGCATTTTCCCCGTTATCCGTTTTGCATTCCGGCGCTCCTATCTCCTCCGGTGGTCCTTTCTACCTTCTTTTCGTGTGTGGGGGTTAAATATTTCTGGATTGGACCGAGACTTGCCAAGCGGCCTTGGTTTACTACCGGTAGACCGCCTGTCAAGTTTCGTGCCATTTGGACTTTGTTTGATGCTCCAACGGTTAACCGAGGGACCGAGAAGGCCTCATGTGTGTTGCATCCCAATACCCTTCCAATTTGGCCCAAAACCCACCAAAACCCTCTCCATCATCTAGAGCGTTCGATCACGATCACGTGGCCGAAAACCGCACCTCATTTGGACTCTCCTAGCTCCCTCTATGCCTATATAAGGAACCCCCTCCGAAATTCACGGGTCTTCTTCCCCGAAACCCTAGATCCCCTTCCCATCCGCGTGCGCGACAACGTCCGGACGCGCCGGACACGTCCGCCTGCTCCGCCGAACGAACCAGCTCCTGCCACGTGTCCTGGGCAGGTGCCCACATCGTCGCCGACCCCGCGGGCCCGCGAGCCCGTCCGGGGCCCTCCCGGTCCGGCTCCTCCCGCCACCCGCACCTACCGGGCGAGCCACCCACGCTGCCCGCCGGCGTCCTTTGTCCTTCGCCGCACCGCTGCGGATCCCGACTCCGGCGACCTCCGCCGCGGCCGCCCAGCTCGCCGCGTTGCACGGCGGCCTACAGCCACCTCGTCGCCGAACCGACACGGTCCGCCGCCACCTCGCCGCCACCACGCCGCCCGAGGAGCTCCGGCCGGTGCCCTCCTCGCCAAGTTCCCCGATGAACTCCGACAAGCTCCCCGGCCAACCTCGTTCCGCGTGCACCGCTACAGTGATCCGGATCTAGATCTGAGAGATCCACTCGGTTGACTTTTGCCCCAAACCCTAATTTATTTGCGTTTTTCATCGTGCCGTAACTTTGCATCCGTAACTCCGCTTTGCCCATGTAGCATATCAAAGTGTTCGTCTCTGAGAGTACATCATTTCATCTCATTGCATCATTTTCATTTGAGCTCATCTCGATGCCCGAAATGCTGTTGGAATAGAGCTATTTGAGTTAATTGTCAGATCTGCTGCATCAATTAGCTATTTGTCATTTTTGCCATGATTATTGTGTGCATGATATGCTCCTGAGTTCTACATGAGTTTTGTTATATGCCATGCCATCTTTACAGAGGTGCTATCCATGTATTTTTGTGACATGTGTGGTGACTAGCACAAGCTTGCAAAGTAGTGCATTCGTTACTGCTGATTTCAGGGACTTAGAATTTCACTAAGTCCTTGATCTGTTTTTATCAATATGCCATATGTTCATGTTGTTTTCTAGTGATCCATGCCTCTTTTGAGGATGATCAGTAAGGATGATTTTATTAATATTGTGGTGCTCTATCCATCAATGTCCTTGTTTGCATTTATGGAGCACCCTAGCTTGAGTCAATCGAGCTCTACTTTTGCTATTTCGTGATTCCTGGCAGATTGTCTACTTGTTAGCGATTTTGCCGAGGATGTTGTTGTTGATCCGTGCATGCTATGTTGTTGTTCTTGCCATGGCTAGCTTCTATGATATGTATTCTTGATGTGTGTTTGCTTAGATTGTCATGCCTTGCTCTGTAGTGAGTGTATCGAGCTCATAAACATGCCTACTCGCTAACTGATTTGTAACCTGATTATGTTTTTGCCATGTTCACATGCTTGCAATTATATTTTCTAATCCCTTTTGGCTCAAGGTCACTAAGGGACTTTTGTTAAGTTCTTTGAGTATCTTCATGTCATGCCTTGCTTTGCCATGTTAAGTTCCTGTAGCATATAGTTTTCTTGCTCCAAAGTGTGCTACCTGATTTGAAATTCCAGGCTTGTGTTAATTTCACTAAGTCTGAAACCTGTTTACCATTTGCATTTTTGCCATGCTTGTTTGAACCTGTTAATGGATGTTCTGGCCTTAGCTCATTGTTCATCTTTTGTCAAGCATCATGAGTGGATCCCTGCCATGTATTTTGTTGCCATGTTTGAGTGCTGTAGCATATTTATCTTGATGCATTTAGATGGCTACTTGCTGTTTATCGCAGACCAGTGCCATATTTGTTTTGCTTGCCATTTCCAAACCGTGCATCCGATTCCGGTGATCTTTATATCGATTTCAACCGAAATCACCTCACCTTTCCAGTGACACTCTTTGATTTCCAAGTTGAGGTTAGGTTAAATCATTCCTTGTCAAATCTTGCATATGCATCACATATCGCATCCCGCATAGCATACCATGTTTGCATCTTGTTTTGTTTGAGCTTTGCACGTGGTTGATTGTGTTCCTTTTGCTTGTTTGTCTTGTTTGGGTAGAGCCGAGAGACGAGTTCACTAATGAGGAGCCCGTTGAGTTTGCTTTCGAGGATCCACTCAACTCTGACAAGTTTGCAGGCAAGATAATCATACCCTCGAAATAACTTCTATCTTTGCTTGCTAGATGCTCGCTCTTTTGCTATGCCTATGCCGCGATACCTACCACTTGCTTATCACGCCTCCCATATTGTTAAGCCAAGCCTCTAACCCACCTTGTCCTAGCAAACCCGTTGTTTGGCTATGTTACGGCTTTGCTCAGCCCCTCTTATAGCATTGTTAGTTGCAGGTGAAGATTGAAGTTTGCTCCTTGTTGGAACATGGAGATGTTGTTCCTTGTTGGAACATGTTTACTTGTTGGGATTTCACAATATATCTTATTTAATTAATGCATCTATATACTTGGTAAAGGGTGGAAGGCTCGGCCTTTTTGCCTAGTGTTTTGTTCCACTCTTGCCGCCCTAGTTTCCGTCATATCGGTGTTATGTTCTCGGATTTTGCGTTCCTTACGTGGTTGGGTGATAATGGGAACCCCTTGACAGTTTGCCTTGAATAAAACTCTTCTAGCAATGCCCAACATTGGTTTTACCATTTGCCACCTAGCCTTTTTCCCTTGGGTTTCACGGACTCAAGGGTCATCTTTATTTTAACCCCCTCGGGCCAGTGCTTCTCTAAGTGTTGGTCCAACTGAGCGATGTCCGGGGCTACCAGGGGCAACTCTGGGTTGACCTACCTGACGTCTGGCTCATCTGAGTGTGCCCTGAGAATGAGAGATGTGCAGCTCCTATCGGGATTTGTCGGCACATTCAGGCGGTGTTGCTGGACTTGTTTTACCATTGTCGAAGTTGTCTTGTAGAACCGGGATACCGAGTCTGATCGGAATGTCTCGGGAGAAGGTTTATCCTTCGTTGACCGTGAGAGCTTGTGATGGGCTAAGTTGGGACTCCCCTGCAGGGATTTGAACTTTCGAAAGCCGTGCCCACGGTTATGGGCAGATGGGAATTTGTTAATGTCCGGTTGTAGATAACATGAATCTTAACTTAATTAAAATGAATCAACTGTGTGTGTTGCCGTGATGGTCTCTTCTCGGCGGAGTCCGGGAAGTGAACACGATGTTGGAGTAATGTTTGCCGTAGGTTGATTTATAGTTCTTTGTTCGTTCTTTGCTTTCTCTCCTCGCTCTCTTTTGCGATTAGGTTAGCCACCATATATGCTAGTCGCTTGCTGCAGCTCCACATATTACCTTGCCTTACCTATAAGCTTAAGTAGTCTTGATCGTGAGTGTGTGAGATTGCTGAGTCCCCGTGGCTCACAGATTACTTCCAAACCAGATGCAGGACCCGATGACTCCGTACCAGATGATGCGCTTGAGCTCAAGTGGGAGTTCGACGAAGACTCACGCCGTTACTATGTGTCTTTCCCTGATGATCAGTAGTGGTGCCCAGTTGGGGCGATCGGGACCGTGTTGCATGTTGGGGTTGATCTTTTATTTTGGTACCATAGTCGAACCATGAGTCTATTGGATGATTGTAATGTTATTCATGTACTTTGTGTGACGTGGCAAGTGTAAGCCAACTATGTACCTTTCCCCTTATTATCTATTTACATGGGTTGTTGTGAAGATTACCTTACTTGCGACATTGCTATCAATGCGGTTATGCCTCTAAGTCGTGCTTCGACACTTAGGAGATATAGCCGCATCAAGGGTGTTACAGGTGCGGTGGCCATCTGTCGGCGGCGGGGAACCATATCCAAGGCGGCGAACGACGGCGTAGCGGGAACAGCTCCAGTGCGGTAGATGGTTGCGACAGTGGAGCGGCTGTAGTGAGGCGCTGGACGGCGTGGTCGGAGTGGTTCTGGTATGGCGCATGTCGGCGTCGGCGTCGTGGAGGCAGCTCTACCTCAGCTTAAGCTGCTAAGTTCTTGAGGGCGTTACGGTTGTGGTTACATTGGATGACGACGTCGGGGTACCGGCTCCGGCGTGATGGAGGACGGCGGTGGTGGATTGGGCGCTATGGGGTGGAGGACGAAGGAGGCTGGGGTTTTGTGGCTGGTGGAGAGGGCGTTTTAGCGCCCACGGAGTATGAATGGGGAAACAGAGGGAGGCAGGTAACAAAGGGGGAACAATGTTTCGGTTTGGGACGCACTTGTTTGAAATTTGGGGAACGTTACAAACTTTGCCCCCATCTAAAATTTCGGACATATTGCGGGTTGGGGGTAGGACAGTAATCTCAGGTGTCCCAAATCTAGGTGGGATAGATTTCGGCCGAGCGCATGGGTGTTTAGGCGCCCACGGCGTATGAATGCTTCTCGAAGGCGGTTGAGACTAGCGTCATGGTGAAGTTACAAACCTACCCCGGTTTAGACCTTTGGACATCGGGCCAATAGGCTACACGGGCCAGAGTCAGGACAGTAATTTCCTACCACCAAACATTAGTCTCGCGCGGTTTTGGGTGACCAGAGGCCTATTTGGCACTTCGTTCAATATTTGGGAGCAGAAGCATTAACATTTTCGTTTCTCTTGAATTGAACTTTCAGGATTTTTCAAACTTCACAAATCTATACTCTTGAAAATCCTAAAGCTACGATTATTTTGGAATGGAGGGGGTAAATTTGAATATACATTGTACATGAGTATTTATTAAAAAATATGCAACTTACCTCAGTTCATGCATGGTTCCAGATATAATCTCCTTGGTTGCAAAAAAAAGTTAGACATGCGTATGAATATATATAGCATGTTCAAACGCACAACAAAGATTGATGCCCCCTTTTACAACTGATTTACAAATGCCATTATCTCGGGTTCAAATAGATGAATGCACTTCCTATGAATTCAAATCTTCGAAACCCCCTTTATGTTGAATTCGACATGTATTCTATTTCGTAGCTAGCAATTTGGAATGTATCCATGCAAGTGACAAATGTATAGAGTGCTTCACACTAACAACATGGAGTGCACTAATTAATGTTTATATATGAATTGCAAAAGCATCCATTGCCTGTATTTCAAACCGCTCTCACTCTATGGATCGATAATATGAAATAAACACATGCACATGCTAGAATTCAATAGAGTATGGGTGTCTGATAGACCGATTTTTGTCCATACGCAATTTGCAAAATTCATGATCTCATCCAAAAATAATAATGCCATTTATATTTTAATTTAATGCGTAGAACCGCCTTTTACACGTAGATGCACTATGCCTCGGCCCATTCTCACAAACGCGCTATATATCTCTCTATCTACCGCATAAGTGCACACACTTTATATGCATCGGCATTTCTCTTTCACACATGCTCACAGTCTCTCTCGGGGTGCCGGGGAGTCTCACGCACATGCTCTCTCTGTATATCTCTCTCTGACTACTATGTATCACTCTTTCACTAATCTCAGTTGGAAAACACTATTTCACTCACATGCATATATACACACGCACGCCCTCTATACGCACATATATGTGCCTACGTGTCTCCCGCAGTCACATTATCTTTAGGCCTCTCTCGCACACATTGCCCCCCAGACACACCTCTCTCTTAGTAGTTGGCAGATATGATTCCATCATATCATTCGGTAGGATATCCCTGACTGTTAGGCTGGATGGTAATACGAGGCAAAGTTTTACCCTAGTTCGGACCCTTGCAGTTGAGGAAAAAGCCTACTCCTAGTACTGTATATTAGCGATTGGGGTGTGTACAAAGTACACGTGAATACGAGGCATTGTGCGTGTGTGTATACTATCGACGAACTAGCCCCCAAGCTTCTATAACATACTGGGGGCCTAGGGTTAAAATCATATATAGTCGGCTTATCACCAGTGGGGATAGAGTCCTCCGCGACTCTGGTAGCTAGCTTCATGTTGTACGCCGAGTCCTCCACATGGGTCTTTGTATAACGCGTCTTGGTCCAACCTATGTGGCGCAGGATGGAACCGACCCATGAGTCCTCATGTTAACCCACCACAACTAGAAATGATGTGCCCACCACACCACACACACAATCGGCCACTAAAAAAATAAGCATATACAATAGTGCAATGTTATACATGAAAGTTAATTGCATGGTGCATCCAAAAATATTTGTTCTACATTGTGAATGTTTATATATTCTCCTAAAATATTAGTCATGGGAAAGAGAAACGAAGGGCATATATCTCCTTGTCTCCACCGGACACCCCCTCTTTCTACACCACTTTCACGTACGCACACAAACTATCTCTCGGCCTTCTAAAAGTATGCATGCCCACGACATTCACACGTGACGGTCATTGTATTTCAAGCTAAGGCACTATATGGCCACTGGACTTCAGAATATGCTCATTACGGTCACCGTATACATTCTCGTGGTGATCATACGGTATCTAGCTCACGATACGTCTCCGTATTTTCTTGATGACACTAACGGACTTTGCATTTGATGCGTGCTCCGTATTTTATTGACGACACTTACGGTCATTGTATTTGAAGCAAAAGCACGATATGGTCACTGGACTTCAGAATAAGCTCATCACGGTCACCACATACATTTTGTCGTGCTAACCAACATGTGGTTGGATGGTTAGGAGGACAGTGGTTTCTCGAGCCCACCAGGGTTAAAGTCCCGGTGCTCGCATTTATCTTGGGTTAATTTCAGTATTTTCTGGCGATGTGCGTTCAGTGGGAGGAGACGTTCCACTCGACTACGAGGCACCTATGGTGACTTCGTAAAATCTCAAGATCATATGCTGGCTCACTCTCTCGAAGGTGCTCATAGGGGTAGGGTCTGCGTGTGTGCGCTTATAGCGGTGAGTGTTTGCGCGTATATATGAGCCCTTGTGTCTGTACCGTGTTAAAAAAATACATGTCATGATTATACGGTCACTGGCTCACCCGTACAACTCCGTATTTTGTTTATGACACAATCAATTGAACAGTCAAACGTTCCACGTGGCACACTTGCATGCACCCTTTGTTAAGGACATGGATTGTTACAGGTATTAATCAATCTTATCTGTGATAAGCAGAACATTGATGTTTGCAGCGGTCTTTATGAATCACAACGTATCGAACGGGCTATCAACATAGTAGGCTTATATACATGAAAAGGATGACATCACACTCAATGAACAATCATCGGTTTATGAAATGCCAGCTTCTGACCGCCCTGGCCCACCAAAGGTTCCTCTACTGTGCGCTCCTTGCGTTGGGTCGCTGACATGCATGCCATGTACCCAAAGAGCCCACACGTCAGTGGAAGAACGACACGGTGTCCTACGTCAGAGTCGAGGGCACCACTCGCTGCACGCCCGGCTGAACACGCCTCCATGAAACCCGCCCGTGTGGAAGCCGAGAAACCCACTCTGGACACACGTTCGACATTAAACGCAACATCGGCCAAGCTTCTCCCGTCCGCCATCTATTTAATCTCCTATTTAAATGAGTCGAAACGCCAGCCAAGAATCGCACACCTTCGCCACTCCCCTATCTCCTCGTTCACCATTTTGTCCACTCTTACAATGGCTTAGGAAGAGTAGTTATTCCGCACAAGCCATTTGTCTAGGTTTGTATCACACACACACACCCACGTAGGTGGGGGACATGCACGAAGAGAAGAGGTGCATGAATGGCACATGTACTCCCGTCTCTTTCCCAACCACACCCGCGCGGGTACATGGTGGAGCTCATTTCTGTATGAAAAGGCAGCCCACGTGGTAATTTGACCGTGTACTGGTTGACCACTTGGTGGAGGGAGGATCGTCCACCACGGGTGAACAAACAAATTGCGACTTGACACGTTATGTTAAAAAGAGGCAAACCATGGGGTCCTACCTTAGAGGCAAGTCTCTATACACTGGAGTACTTTTGATGTGTCTCGTCAACTCACAGAACGAGGAGAAGCTTGCTTAGTACGCCGTCTCCCCCGCCCACGGGCGCGGTGGCTCGCAGGATGAGGTGAAGCTTGCTTACTAGTAGTAGTACTGTAAGCCTTATGCCCGCTCCCTCGCCCATGCACGCGGTGGCTCACAGGACGAGGAGAAATTTTTACTAATCCCTCTGTTTACTCCTCGTCCCTACTACCTTAGTTAGAGAGATTATCATATTGTTTGGAATATATATGTCCTTTAGTACTCCCTCCATTTACTTATACAAGGCCACTATAAAAAAATACATTTTGCATCTATACAAGGCCACAAATAGTAATCGAGACAAAAGTTACTACTCCCTCCTTTCCAGTTTATGGCTCAATTTCAAAATCTCTGCAACCAAGGTATACGGTGAGTGGTCGAATTAATTTCATACTCCTAGTTTGCACAAGTAATTAGTACGCTCATTTTTCTCAAGAAGTTATGTTTACCGAGGCATTAATTAGAACGAATGCATGAATGAACACAAAATTTCCATGAACTTCTACATGCATTGGTGAGTTTTCTCTTGACACTTCTTGCATCGGGTGATCTAACGCACCTCGAAATCCAACATGTGATGGTACTACTACTAGTAGTAGAATTGAGACTTACAAAACGGAAAAACGAATATTTTTAGATGAGCCCTATAAACCCTAGTGGGTACGTACTCCGTAAAATCAGATTTTCCCAAAACTAAGTCGCTCAACCTTTATTTACTTGTTTCCCTTCCTGCCTCCTTGCCTCGAACAGACTATGCCAAACTCCCCTGCCTGCCGTGCGGGCAAAGACCCGCCGTCGCCTTTTTTTAGTCCAGGTTTGTATCGATGGATCGCGAGAAGCAGCAAAAACCCAAGCCGTGTATTGTACTCCTCCGTCGACGCTCGCTTTCATGAATTCTGTACTTCATGTCGCCGACATGTGGGACATATAGCAACCGGGTCGACGTGTCATGCACCAAATAACAGTGTAGAACAGCAGGGAAGACGCACCCAGTCGTACCGCCCCAGTAGTAGTAGTAATGAGCAATGAGACGTCAAATCACAATGCTGCACCTTCCCAGACGGACGAAGCAACCATTATTTCACACTTTGGTTCGCCATCACCTCAAACCACGTAGTATTGCTTCTGCGTCAAGAGGGACACGCGCATCGCCTTGGTACATCAGGACACGTGGGACCGCATGACAGGCCATGCTCCCCCGCCGATTGCTCGGTAAAATCACCTCATTTTTACTACTATACTTCCTCCGTATCGGTTTACATGGCATGCACGTCGTTCTAGGTTGAGAATTTAACTGGCTATATATGTGATGAACAGTATATGTTTAGAAACTACATCCGCTTAATAATCCAGTGGTATACTTTTTGTGACATAGTAACTCATATTTAGTTAGTCAAATGGATGACCTAGAACTACATGCACGCCCTATAAACCGAGACGCCTAAAAAACGAGACGGAGAGGGTAGTTCGGTATGTTTCTTTTTAGATCAATATAGTCGGGATTCACCAAGGAGCAAAACCAAGTGGTAGGCTGCACCTGTCGTGTTGGCGTAGCAACTCAAGCAGGGTCAGTCCACACACAAAATGGCGACACACTTAACAAGACCCCTTTGGCCAACATGTGGCTCATCCACCGTCTTGTTCCACGCGCGGTGCACCAAATTATAGTTCGGAGCAGTGGTTGGAATTGGAGGCACCCCGGTCGTAGTGCCGTAGTACTAGAAAATGAGCGATGAGGGGTCAAATCACAAAGCCCCACCTTTCCCGCCATAAGCTGGACGGACGAAGCAACCATCATTTCACTCTAGGGCACAAGAGCATAAAGTAAAGAGAAAACCAATGATGCATGCGCCAGCTACCTAGGGCACCCTAGGTTAGGGGTCTCCAGTACAGACCATTTTTTAAAGCACCTCCACTACAAATCGGCTTCTCCCTCGTCCTCTTGAATAAAACCGATGATGCGTGCGGCGGTAGGGTTTGTAGGAGTACTACTACGGCGTGCGGGCCATGTCATAGTAAACGAGAGAGGGATTGAGTTCGAGTCGACGCCTTAAATATTTGAGGGCCGCTTGGTTTGAGGGGAACAAGGCAACATTTTGGGTTCAGGGACCAGTGGAGATATAGTATGTACAAAACATTATGGACGTAGGTTCAACCGAAAGGCAATGATGCATGGGCCCTGCATTTTGATATACCCGGGGCCACGTGAAATTTGCTACTCTACTCAAAACTAGTAAGGTACACATGCATTGAACGCATGAGATTTTGAAAACAAATTATGAATAAATACACACTATAGCATGTAAAGCTTTGAGCCATATATGCATGATGTAGATGTTTGTTTAGTTCTTAAAGTTCATCTCATTCAAAATCAATTAGTTTTATAAAAATGTAAAGATTCATGGGGTAGTGCATTGTAAAGCGTAAAGTAAAAAACAAATAATGGCAATTCATTTAGAAAAAAATCAATTATGGTACAGAAGATTCTAGAACAAAGGAGAAGTGCTTGTGTTTTGAGGTTTGTGCATTATGCTTAAGTTCAACCATGGAGTCTTCTAAATTGTACATGTGGCAACTCTGGTGGAATGTTGATGATATCCAACGGCGAGTAGTGCTCGGATTTTCCATCTCTGCACTGTCGGATTCGCTATACAGCGACCATCTTTCAAAGTTATTCGCACACTATATAGTTCTTGTGCCATAGTTGCATGTCTTGGAAAAATGCTACTGGTGGGTTGTACTAGCTATTTAGGAATAGAAGATGTATACATGGAAGTTTTAGGGAAAGAGATGACATGGAGTATCTCAATTCCTATGAGTATGGATTGGAAAAGAGATGTCATTTGGTTCACATCATAGGAACTTTTCTATTGAAACTAGAGATGACATGTATCTCAATTCCTATGAGGAGGGATTAGGAAAGAGATGTAATTTGGTTCATATCATAGGAAATTTTCTATTGAATATAAGCTAATGTTTATTTTCCTTTGAAATTATGGGAGTATATGAATCCATTCATATGAACCAAGTGGCTCTAAAGCTATAGAAATGATATCATATTTATTTCCTTTGAAATGTGGAGTATATGAATCTATTCCTATGAACCAATTAGCTCTAAAGGAAAAAATCCTAGAAAAATTATATCATATAGAGTTCCTATGATATTCCTCCACACCAAAGGATGGTTGAAATTGTTGCAGGTGTTACGATGGTCTTTCTTTGTAGACTCCTCCCCCATCTTTATAGTTACCTCTTGAAGATGAATGGAATGATATATACAGGGTATTCTACATGTGCAATTTGGTACACGAAAACTCGGTAAAAAGTTTGTGAGGTTCGAATTTTCAATAAAGCTATATGCACTGCATTTTGGTACGGAGGGAGCATACAACAATTGCTAACACTCACGTGGAAGATTTGTGTGTAGGAGGAGTGGCTGTTCTGTTAAATGACATGGCAAAACTGACACTATCCGATGCCGATCTAACGTTTCTTACGGCGTTCCTCAGGAAAAGGCTTGTGGCGAACGTTTGTCGGATAATGATTTACGGACACATGCATTGCATTGATACGTGCCCCCCTCTCTCTCACGCACACGCACCCTCATGAGTCACGACTCTCCTGAGTCCTCTCGCACCCACCGTCTATCTGCAGGTAGACGTCACACACATAGGTGCTCTTCACACCCCACTCTCACAACTTCTAAAAAACAAAAGACGCCCCGCACATTTTATTTTAGCTCACACGTCACACACTTATACTATTACTCTTGTGGCGAACGTTCTTTGGGCATAGTATATTGTACTCTCACGAAGAGAAGCGGTGCACGCATGCACTAGTTCTCTCACACCCACTCGCAGGTACACGTAGGAGCACATTTTTTTGAAGCTGGTACAACAAAATCACTCCACTATATATATAAGCAGGAGCCTTAGCGCTTGATTTACTAGAGTTCCTCTCGTTCACTCTCTCATGCTCTCCAGATCTAAGCAAGACATAGGTGGCCACTCTCTCTCAGCTCACGGCTGGTCACAAATCCGGCCGGACAACCTTGACCGGGGCAGGGGTGTAGGTGCATCGTTCACACTGTCGTCGGTAGCGAGGGAGGAGACCAACGGCTGCCTGTGCGACCTGATTGGTGGCTGTGCCGTTCTCTCCGAGAGAGCACCAACTCGGGAGGGCCTCCGACCCCTTCTTCCTCCCTGCGGTATTGTGGCCAAGATGCGGCCTCCGGACGCCGTCTTTGCCACATGCTGACGACCCTCTGGTATATATTCCTTCGAAACCTACCTTGCTCTACTGCCCCAGCTCCCCACTTGGCTTCGTGTGGATCATTTTCTACTTCCGTCCGCTGTTCCAAAGCCACCTAGACTTATTAAAGGTAAAGCTAGTTCATACAGTCGACTCTAAGAGTTGGTTCAAACAGGGAAGAAAGTGGGAAAGCTATAGCATGAATCTAGGACTTGGTTCTAAGAGGAAATGGGGGAAAGTAGTACACTACAAAAAAATAAACTTCTGTGATGATACGTGTTTGTCACAGTAGGTCGCTTTTTCTATCATGCATGTACATCCATGACGATTTTATGACAGAAAGAAGATAGTCATACCTGTGCTGTCGTAGAAGTGTTCCATGACATTACCAAAATTATCATCACGGAAGTGTCCACTTCCATGACGATAAATCGCGCGTCACAGAAGTGCTTTCGTCAAGGGTGACCGACACGTGGCATCCACCGTAATGGAACGTCGTTAAGCTATCGGGTCGGGTTTTGGATCCGATAACCCGCTAACATCCCCGACCAATGGGGATTTTCCACGTGTAAAATCATCATTGGCTAGAGGAAACATGTGTCGGCTCATCACTAGGATAGATGTCATCCACTCATTGGACAGAAGGCGCCTATGATACGTCGACACGTGGCACGGCCCAACAGAGGCCCATTCCTGTGAAAAGGCCAGCCCGTTTGACTTGGTCAAAAGGTGGCGGGCCGGCCCATGGAAAGCCTGTTAACGACCTGTTCACATATAGTGCATTTACAGCCTGCTAACCCAAGGCCCGTTACGCCCTATTCAAATTAGGCCCAATAGTGTCATCTGGGCCATCCAATATGATTACAGCCCGTTTTCACTTCTGGCCCATGACGTCTTTCGGCCCATATGAGGCCCTATGTAACTCTTGGCCTATTAACGACCCATGGTGAAACCGGCCTGTAATGAACAATGTATCACTTTACACCCATTAACGGCCTGTGGTGAAACTGGCCCATAAAGAATAGTGTATCACTTTATACCCATTAACGGCCCGTTATTCGGTTGGGCCGTTTCCAGGCCATGTTATCTTTTGGCCTTCTCAGAGCCCATTTATTCTTGGGCTATTTTCCAGCATTCGTTTACTTACGGCAAGTTACTGTCATTTTCTGCTTGTGGGCCAAATTCAACCTGTGGTTACAGTTGGCCCGTTTGTGGTCCGTTAATAAGTTGGGCCATTTTCATAGCGTCATCAAATACGGCCTATTAACGATGGCCCATTATGGTCGGCCCATGAACGGACGATTCCAACTCTAGCCCGTTTACGGCCAAAATGCGGTCTGTTTGGCCCATGTTTGACCAATCGATCATACGACCCGTATAAGGCCCATTGATGATACGTCCCGTAGAAGGCCCATTGTTTCTACGGCCCGTAGAAGGCTCACTGTTTCTACGACCCATAGAAGGCCCACTGTTTCTACGGCCTGTAGGAGGCCCAGTGTCACTACAGTAAATATTAGCCCATGGTTATTGTGGCCTAGTTTTAAAAAATAGGTTATTGCAGCCACTAGCAAACCGCAGAAAAAGAACTGCACTGACTACAAGCAAACAAATAAACAAGACAACAAGGAAATAAATAAGCAAGCAACTTACACTAGGCTATCAAAGTTATTACACATATTACATCCACTGGGCATCAAAGTTCGCCACCAGTGCAAATATAGGGAACACAACAGCATATAAACGCTGCAGCAAAACAAGTCCAGAACTGAAACCACTTCAGAAGAGCTCAAGAAACAATATACTGGGTACCCATAATGCTGGCAAGATGCTTAGCAAGCTTATTAACTTTCTCTTGTTTGGCACTTAAGTCCTCCAGCGCTTGTTGTTGCACCAGAAAGTATGCATCTAAATTCTGCAAGGACTTCCTCAGTCCTTCGGCTTCCTGTCGCATAACATCTAATCGATGTCTTTCAACTTGAAGTTGAGACTCAAGAAGCCGAACTAATTCAGGCAATGAGTTCGAAGAGTTGGTGCCAGCAGTGGTAGCCAGTAACTCGAACACTACATCAAGACAGGACTTTGGGGTTGTCTCAGTGTCTTCAATATAGTTTTTATCAGCTTTCTTGGAGACCAACAAGGATGTCTCACTATTTTGAACCTTATCTGCATTACTTCCTTTACCATTGCATAACAGGGTACTCTTCTCCAATATTTTATCCGTGTTCTAAAAGAGAAACAAACAAACACATCTCAGGTTTACAATGTAGTATATGAAACTCATTTTGGTAAACTAGTTCAATAGTAAGGTGGACAGGATAACAACATGAAACAAACATATATCTATGTAGTATGGTCATTGTATGGTCTATATCATTCTAGTTTATGTTGCCAAATCAAGATAGATACAATTTGAATCATATCTATTTAAGACAAAGTAGCATAGACAGAATATAAGTGTGGGAAACTACACAGCAATAACAACACTTGTAATGTGCATGGCATGAGAACATAACTGTTTATTTAATTGAAACTGAAATCAACATAGAGCAAGTTACAATAGCAAACAGCCAAACACGTTGAAGAAACAGGTTTAAAACATACCTATTGCGCCGTTGGAGTTTCAATTGCATCCTTCAAATTTGAAATTAGTTGGTATCAGTAAATGCAGTGATGCAAGAGCAAAGTAGTATGAACCATAGCTACGGAACCTGACCTGAGAACAATTCTTCTTCTCCTTTAAGCATTGACTTCGGGTTCGGAGTGGTGGTCCTCATGATTTGGGCAATGCAGTTGCCTTACTAACTGCTCGTGTTTGGGTGCTCTGTGGTGGAGACGGTGCTGTGTCAATGGGAACTAGGTGTCTATCTGCTAGGGTTGGGGTTAGAAGGGGTGCAGCTGGTTCTCTGTCCAACTGGGTAGGGGTACAATCTGCATGAGTGTGGGTTATGTGTGGTGGGGCTGGTTCTTGGGCAAGTACAACCGTGGTTCTATCTGCATCGACAGGTAGCACGATCTTTTCTGAAGACCGTGTTTTTACTCCCACAGATACTGCCATCACTCCCTCCAATTGAAATGGCTAGTAGGGAAGAAAACATTGTAAGATAGACAGGTGCAATGGATAGTAGGGAAGAAAACATGGCATGAAATAATTCACATTTATGTTGTCTAAGCAAACAGAATAGCAGGACATAATTTCACATATATGATGGCTAATTAAACAGGATAGCATGACACAATTTCACATGTATGATGGCTAACTAAACAGGATAGAATGACATACTTCAAAATATGATGACTATGTAAATAGGATGACATGATATAACTATACGATGTGTCTATTAAAGTGGTTGGCATGCCATAAATCACAAACATGCCGTCGATGGAAACATGATGGCATGATATAATTCACGGATAGAATGACATAATTTAAAATATGATGACTATGTAAATAGGATGAGATGATATAACTATATTATGTCTTTAGAAAATGGGTTGTCATGCCATAATTCAGATACATGCTGTCTATGTAAACATCATGGCATGATATAACTCAAATATATGATTTATATACTAAGGAAGTGAGCAGAGGGCAATCACATATATGATGTGTCAACTAAGGAGATGGCATTCTGCACACACATATGCATTATATGATGTAAAAACTAAGCATTGCAATACAACATATGCATAATTCACATATATAATGTCTTGCAACAAGATGGCATTGCATAATTCACATATATGGTAATTAGACACTAAACAGGTGGCATTCACACAAAGCATGTCTAAACTAAGCAAATGGCATAGCAATGCAAGATACCATACGCATGATATGAGCAACATAACCCTGCCAAGTTAGGGCATGCACCTCGGGGGGGGGGGGATATGACTGGTCCTCTGTCTCTGAATCCTCCTCTGAGGAGCTATCAGTAACCAGCAAGACATGCGCTTCGTCAGATAGCATTGTCTGCTCTGGAGACCTTGTGTCCACTCCAGATTTTTCCATGACCGTGCCGAATGGCTGATGCACAGGAAGAGTAATTGAATGTACTAAAATTGTTGACAAATTTAACACGTAATAAAAAAATGATGGCATGATATAATTCACATA
This sequence comes from Triticum aestivum, assembly GCF_018294505.1. NCBI lineage: Eukaryota > Viridiplantae > Streptophyta > Magnoliopsida > Poales > Poaceae > Triticum > Triticum aestivum. The sequence continues at coordinate 135,159,027 of NC_057812.1, read as the reverse complement.
TAAGATGACTGGCTAACCAGGGTGGCATTGCAAAATTCACATATATGATGCCTGGCGAGACAAGATGGCATTGCATGACTCACATATACGATAAAGAAACTAAACAGATGGCATTGACACAAAGCATGTCTAAACTAAGCAGATGACATCTTTAATGTATACAGTAAGCAATGCAAGGCACCATATGCATGATATTACCAACATCAGCATGCCAAGTTAGAGCGAAGACCTCATGGGGTAAATAGGAGTGGTCTTCTCCTTCTGAATCCCCCTCAGAACATTTATCTTCCTCTTGATTATGATCCGAAATGGGTGGAGGGGGGGCTGCCTTTGCGCCCACCATGGAACGACGTCTGCATGAAATTTTATTGCCACGCAAGGCTCGTCTCTGTTGCTCTACATGATCAGTTCCATTGTGTACAATAACTGGCATGCATAGGAATAAAACATAGTGAGATTATGTAAGGAGTGCATGCACAAATCCAGAGTGATGGTACCAAACTGTGGATAGACCCAAAACCAATGATAGCAGGCAGATAATAGCTTTAGTTAAAAAATACAGATAATGGCTCCTTTAATGTTTGTTTGCACCCAACATGAAACTCATAGTAGACACTCGAGATTAACCAGATAGTAGATAGATAGTACAGATTGCTGCCCCAATATGTACCCCACAACCATTTAAAAACTCAAGTTTCAGCATTAGTTTGGACCTGACTCGGAGTCTAATAGGTGAACACGACGATAATGTAGCATGTCATCATATTAAGCGATGCATAACGTAAGCAGACACGGAAGAGTGCGACCTCTCTTGCGGACCCGTGTAGTCCTCAAGGTCATCTGCTCAGTTGATGATGGTAATGTAGTTGTCGTGGCTACCTACGGCGGGGAAGAAGATCTGAGGCGGTGAAAGACAGTCTGGAGAGCGGATCCTTGCTGTGGTGAACCCTTCCATCGTTGGAGCAGCTGAGCTGGGGTGGAACACAGTGCCGCAGGAGCAGGACAAACCACACAAGGTTTTCTTTGACACATATCTGTAACAGAAGTAATTGAGTAAGGGCTTGCCCGAATTTGAGGATTCTAACAATGCAGGGATAGGAAATAGACAGGAACAGGATAGGAATGCACGTGCAAAACAGAGAATTTAAAAACACAGGATTTCTGCCAATCTGGGTGTTTGATTCACAACAATTGGAAGATCACAGGATGCAAAAAAGCATGGTGAGATTAAGTCAAAAAACAAGAAAATGTACGGTTATAATGCTATTATGCTACTATCTCTTAGTCTTGTGCTTGATGAATAGGAATATGAAAAGGAGGAGAAGTGGAAATTAGAATTCCTACGTTTTTTTTCAAGGAGACACTAAAGGAACAAATCCTATAATTTTCCTTTGCTCCATTCCTTTGCACCAAATTCATGAAAAGTAGTACCATAGGAAACTTTCCAATTCCGATGTTTTTCATTCACTTTTCCTTTCAAGCACTAGCGATTCTAGTAGGCAGGCTTGAGCAAGGAAAATCCTACACTAAAAAAATGTGTTTGTGCTACTTCTATTACTTTGGACCCAGGCCACTGCCATACTACCTCAACTCCCAGGCCCATCGACAAATGCACAGCTCAAACACGCAGAGATAATTAATGATGGGGTTCAATAGAGTCCATCACAGATAGCTAAGTTGCATGGTACCTCACTGCTTGTCATATAGTAGGATAAAATAATCGTATTTCCCGTTACTATGAGTGCTCAGTGGACAATATATATAACATGTAGAGTAAAAAGAGATGCAACAAGTGTACAACCTCTTTGGCGAAGCCATGTCAATCTCAGCGTGATTGGGTTGGCCGGTGAGAATGCTATGGCTGACTTGGCTGTCAGAGGAGGGGAAGAAGATCTTAGGTGTCTGAAGATGGAGCCCGAGGTACTGCTCCGCTGTGATGGAGGGTTTCATCATTGGAACAACTCCGATGAGTTGTACGACGCCAAGGCTGAAGTAGGACAAGAGAGACAATGAACAACGTTAACCTGAGTGGAATTCTAATAGCATCTCCAATACATGACGTAAAATACATAACCACAAAGTGCTAGATGTAAAATACATTAGACGCTCATCTCTGAACTTAACTGTCGAAACTGAACTTAACTGTCGAAACTGAACTTAACTGTCAAAACTGAATTTTGCTGTCGAAACTGAACGCACTAGCAAGGTGAGGCTACATGTCGGTCGATTGACTTTTTCATCTTTGGTCATTCGATTTTGCAGCCGTTGGATACGAAATCAAGGGCCTGCGGTTCATCTTCAACCTCCACCCCCCTGAGCCGCCAGCCACCACCGGCCAAATAGCAGCCCCCCGCCGCCCGTGGCCGGCGGTGTGCTGCCCCGCCCGCCATGAAAACACTCCCCACCGCCGGTCCGCTGCCGCCCCGGCCATCCCTCTAGGCCCTCCCGTGCCGAGCTTTTTCTTCGGGGATCTCCACGCCAACGCCCCACCACCGCCGGCGACCACCGCCCCCATCCTGAAACCTAAGATAGATAGTGGGGTACCTCTCCGGCGAGCCCCCTTCCCCGTTGCGGCTGGTTCTTCCTTCACCCCGGCGAGCCCCCCACCCCCTGAAAATCGACTGACCCAAAAGTCGATTCAGTCGACTAAAGTGTAGCTAAATCGGAGCAGCATCGCAAGCAAGGGCATGAGCGAGAGCAGCAGCGCGAGCAAGAGCAATAGCAAGAGCAGACCAGGAAGGGGACCAAGAGCAAGAGCAGAGCAGCAGCGCGAGCGAGAGCTAAAGCAGCAGCAGCTCCTACTGATGTGGACGTCATCGCCGAGGGAGCGACCCATGGAGGAAGTGGCTGGCGATGCCGCCGTGGATGGAGCCGCGCCGTGTCAGCTCGGGACCGAGCGCCAGCAGCGCTGTGAGATCGAATCAAGAAGAAAATGCGGCGATTAGTGTACAACCTCTTTGGTGGCGCCAATTAGTCCGTAGCTTCATCCGAGGAAATGGTGATGATGATGCTCTTCCGGTGGTGCAGGTGAATACAGTGGTGTGGGAATGAGGTGGCGCAAAAGACGAGGGGAACGTCGGGGCAGCTCCTTGGAGGTGGAGGACGGGGTGGCTGAACCGGCGGGACGATGAGATCAACGACGGATCCTCATCCGGTATGGTGGATGAGGGACGTCGAGGTGTTGTTGTGGACGACGTTGTCGGGGAAGACGCTCCGGCTGGGTGGCAGATGGAGCAGGGTGTGGGGTTTCGTCGCGGGTTTTCACGGCCTTGGTGTACGAATGGATGGGTGGATGGGATGGCAGTGGGGAACCATGGCTTAGAGACGCGCTTGTCCAAAATGTGGGGGTAAGTGACGAAAGTACCCCCACAGATTTGAGGCGGTTCTTTTGGTTCAGGGGTACCACGGACATTTTGCTTGTCGGGATTTCACAGGAGGTGGGAGTTTTCGCGCGCGTTGTAATTTCGGAATAGCAAGGCGCGGGTTGAGATGGAGGGAGTTGTCGGAGCACAACGAGACAAAGATATATCTTAAATATTTCGGGCTAACAAGGCGTGGGTTGAAGAGGCGGGAGTTTCGAAGCATGATAGACAGAGACGCTAGCTTGAATATTCGGCATAATAAGGCGCGGCTTGAAATTTCGAAAGAACAGCTTAACGTGTACCAAAAAAGACAATTTGCACCTCAACACGCACAACACACACACAAACACCATTTAGACTAGAGTAAGGTACACGTGCATTGCATGCATGAGATTTGGCAACCAAATTATGAATAAATACCACATTATAGCATGCAAGCTTTGAGTCATATATGCATGATGTAGATGTTCGTTTAATTATTATAGTTCATTTCATTCAAAATCATCTAGTTTTTATAAGAAAGCTAATCTATTTTAAGATTCATGGAATTGTGCGTCGTAAGACATAAAGTAAAAACAAATAATGGCAAATCATGTAGAAAAACATTTGGGCAATTCTGATACGGAAGATTCTAGAACAAATAAGAAGTGCTTGTGTTTTGATGTTTGTGCATTATGCTTAAGTTCAACCATGGAGTCTTCTAGATTATACATGTGGCGAAATCTGGTGGAATCTAGATGATATCCAACGGCCAGTAGTGCTCAAATTTGCCATCTTTGGACCATCGGATTCGCCTCATCCAACGACCATCTTTCAAAGTTAAAGTTACCCGCACACAATATAAAAAAATATAAAATATAATATATATAGGGGTATAGATATAGATATGTGATGCGAAAGCCGCCCATCATCTCCAATTAGAATAGTGTGTCCATGCACGGATGCGACGTGGCCAAATGATGTCTGCCATCGGTATCTCAAATTCAAATCAGTCTGACCTTGTTCAATGTGTATACATTACAACATGCTCGTTTCCAAACCACACCGCGCAGATCTCCGTTATATTCATGCATGCATGGGTTTCAAACATCAGGATCTCTTATTCAAATATTTGAATTCAACTTTACATTGATTATGACCTCACCTATTCTTTTACACCCACACAGTAGTCTTCTCTTTATAATTGTACCACTAACTTTCTCTCGTGCATGCATGCACACACACTACCAGTCGGCATTATCCATCGCACGCATGCAATCTTTTTCTTCAGGTCGGTCTCCCATGAAGGCACACACCCACACACATCCCCCTCTCCATCATATCGGGCATTCTTTATCTCTCACGCGTGCATGCGCAACGATCGATGTTCCTCTATGTATGTGTGTATATAGCTAGGTCTTTCATAGTTTTCCACACAAACCGATCAATCGATATATCAGTGAGGTCTCACCCTCTTTCCCACGTCCACATCGATCAATCTATACCTCTCTATATAGGATTAACATATATAGCTAATACACCCACATTAATTATATATCCAACGTCCCCCTCTCATCATCCATGCCTTCCGCTTCATCTCTCAGACGCGTGCATAATGGCGAAGACAGGGGGCAGTAAGGGCCCTGCCCCCTCCCCCCTAACATCACTATATATCGAGGCTAATATGAATGTGATCGTTAGACAATTGCTGCTAAAAATGGTTTAAGTTCATGAATTGACCCTCCTCATAAAGGATTAGCAATGCTTGGCCCCCTAGCTCATTTATTTTTCATGGCTCCGCCACTGCGCGCAACAGCGCACGTGTTCGCCCCCTCTCTCTAAATATCGATCTCGCACTTGTGCATTCCTTCATAGTCTCCCTCCACTCGGCCCCTCGCACCATCTTCTAGCCCCCACCGGATTTTGCCACATGTACAATCTAGCAGACTCCATGGTTGAACTTAAGCATAATGCACAAACCTCAAAATAACACCGGTTCTCCTTTGTTCTAGAATCTTCCGTATCATAACTGCCCAAACTTTTTTTCTAGTTGAATTGCCATTATTTGTTTTTACTTTATGCTTTACAACGCACAATTCCATGAATCATAAAATAGATTAAGGGCTTCTTTGATTCAAAGGATTCTCAAAGGAATTTTGGAGGATTCTAATTATTAGGAATTTTTCCTATCTTGGTTGTTTGATTCGTAGGATTGTAAACCATAGGAATTTTTCCATATGATTCATTTGCATTAGATTTCATAGGAAACATCCCATGCACTCAAACCTCTTTGAAAGAATTCTGCATTTTTTCTATGCACAATCAAACACTCGTACAATCCTGTAGGATTCAAGATGACATTCCACTATAATCCCATGTTTTTCCTATTCCCGCGTTCTTAGCTTTTTTTATAAAAACTAATTGATTTTGAATGAGATGAACTATAAGAATTAAACGAAGGGCTACATCAGGCATATATGACTCAGAGCTTACATGCTATAGTGTGGTATTTATTCATAATTTGGTTGCAAAATCTGATGCGTGCAATGCACGTGTACCTTACTAGTGCTTCGTGTATCTGCAAAACATGTAAATTAGAATACCAATGGCATGCTACACAGTATCTCTCTTACAGTTCATGAAGCCACGTGGCACATGTGGAGGCGTTGTCGTGACCTCCTTGCATGGATTGATCACAGTGATGTTCTGCTGGTTCCAGAAGAATGTACTTGTCCTCCCTGAGCCATACTGGCGGTACATGCACGAAGCGAAGATGTGCACGCACGCCACACACGCACTCATTCCCTCGCACGCACATGCAGGTACACAGGCGGATGCAATTTTGTACCAAGATCCACCCCATGTGATAATTTGACACGTGTAAAGTCATTCACTTCATTGATGGTCAATTAATAAAGCGCATGCAAATTGAGTGAACGTGAGGGCGGAAGAAAGACATTATTCCTCCACTGCGCGCATGCGAGTAGTTATATCGTGGGTTGCTAGTAGTACTTCCATTGGTCTCCTTTGTATTTTGTGCCAAATTTTGACAGTAACATAATATTTACGCATTTGAGCAGTGTAGTACTTGAAATTTATGTTCCGCTAAACTCATCGGGAGCCGTTTCGGGCCTTGAAACCAAAACCATCAATTAATCTTTACCCTGTTCCCATCACATTTGAAAGCCTGCTCACACCTACTAGTACGTACCAAACCTGAACGTGTTCCCACTATGCAGGTATTAGTACTAGTGCTAGTACTTAGGTTATAAAAAGGGGATCTACCTAACCAAAAATTACTCTACCTTTCCTCCTCATAAGTGCTTCTTCTTCGTTCGTCGTTGCCATGGCCGGTGAGCAGAGCTCCAGGTCAAGAACTACTCGTAACAAGGGAGCGGCAACCAAGGATGCGAAAAAAAGAGAGGGCTCGCCGCCACGCAGAGACCTTGAAAGATCTCTCATGGGCAGGCGATGGCTCCCAGGAGCGCCCTAGCCACGGAGGCGAACATGCCGAGCCGGCGGAGCAGGAGTCCTTATCCCTCGACGGCATGCCCGATCACACTCAATAAGCACCTCAATAAGCAGAAGGAGTTCATCCAAGGCTTGATGGAGTTGCTAAAGGAGAGCCTCGACGACATGCCCGCTGAGCTCAATCAGCGGGGGGAGTTGACCGCCGGCTTGGTGATGCTGCTGAAGAAGAGCATTGCCTCGGAGAAGAAGGCGACCGGAGAAATCCTGCGACTTCAGGAGGACAAGGCGAAGCTCTGCCACGAGATCGACCTGTTGAAGGAGAAGAACGCTGGCTGGAAGAAGCTGCATGAGAGTAGTAGTTCCTCGATGAAGATGCTGCATGCCCTCGTCATGGAACAGAAGGAGGAGTTGGCGAAGCTCTGCATCGAGCACCCGGCTGCTGTCAAGGTATCTAATGCGGCCGTGGAACAGATGATGAAGGCTCGCGTCGAGAAATCCCGCATCATGGACAGAATGAAGAAGATGGCGGAGGAGACACGCAAGGAGATGGAGGTCATGGAGGCGATGAAGAAGCAGTTACGACTCCGTGGGGAATTAGATCATTTGGGGTGATAATCTTCCTTCTTCTTTTGCTCCTGTGTTTCATCTTTTGCTTCATGTGTTTCGCTGCACGTGTCATGTTCTCTGTGAGGCATGAATAGAACAATGTTTTTCTGAGGGAATGAATAGAACAATGCTAACAATGAGATGACTAGCAAATTAGATCATTTTTTATCTCCATATGGCACTGGGCTGCCGTGGTTCGTGCTCCTCCATCGCAGTACTACTCCAGTGGAAAACTTGAGTGTACCGCACGGTTCTTTGCTCCTCCTCGATCAGGTCATCGGCGCATTTATACGAGCAGTCAAATCACAAGGCCCTGCCTTCCAGCAGTAATGAGCCGTCAAATCACAAAGGCCCTCACCTCTCGTGAAACCGACCAAGCTAGACTGCCCCGCCCTCTAGCCTTTTAAAAAATGTATACTTTTGTATAGCAGTAGTATCGATGGATTGGGCCATTTAGAAAAACTTGAAATTAAAAAAAGGTGGTACATATAGAGAGCGCTCGTCGTCAAATTATGCATATAGTACTATTAAAAAGGCTAGTCACAATAATGGTGTCCAGCACAACCCACCTCTCAAATAAAACTAAGAGGGTGCTTGGATACGTCTTAGTCCCATGACTAAAAGTAGTGGGACTAAAACATGCTAGCCTCACCCATGCTTGGATACAAATACTAAAAAGGCTAAAATCAAGTTAATGAGCATTTATTATCCTCCAAACCCTCTAATCCAGAACTTGCCTGTGTTAAAGGAGAGGAGTTAAATGAGTAGAGAGAGGACTAATCCACATTTTAGTAGGGGTACCCCTGACTAAATTTTTTTAGTCTCAAGACTAGATTTAGCCCCTCTTTAGTCAGGGGTGCTTGGAACTTTAGCCTCTTAAAGAGAATATTTTTAGGCAGACTAAAATAAGTCCCTTGGATCCAAGCACCCTCTAAGCATCCTGGAATTCTTTGACAAAACTAAGCACCCTGAAATTCTTTGACAACTAAACTACTGGCTATATGATGTTGGCCATATATATTGTACGTATATAATGTGAGGAAACGAGTGGTGGTACTATACCAACTAAAATATGAAATGTAAGAAATACTAGTATGTACGCACTGAAGAGTTAAAGTAACAAGAAGAAACATAACATAGTTCTGCTGGGGGCTCAGCACAACACACCCCTCAAATTAAATTAAGCACACCTGAAATTAAACTTTGCAACTATTCCGGTAGACACTGCATTAGAACCATCATGAGCAACGACACTGCCACCTTACTCGGAGTCCTCATCCACGTCCTCGACTTCGTCCTTGTCCCTCTTCCTCTCTGCCGATACTTCTTTACTTGAACCGCACACTTGGTTGTTGCTGTTCATCCAACCCTTGTAGATATTGAAGCAAATGTAGCCATCCATTGCAGCGTAGTGGATGTGGTCTATATCTAGCACATTCCGCTGCCATGCATGGCGATGAAACATTTATGGAGGTTTCTCTAGTTTATCGTACGAAGGATGAACCATGGCTCCTGCCAGGGTCAGCATTGAAGGCTGACGAGAGGACACCAGCCGATTCTTCTGGAGGTCGAAGGTGTTGTCTACAACAAGGCCTATCCGACGTAGGACTTGTTTGTCATTACCAAAGTCTACAGTAATGAATTTGACTAGGTTACTCTCGAGGAAGTCCTTAAAATCCTGGCACTCAACGTCAGCATGGCATATGTGGTAGACCAAGCATAAGTCATGCACACAAACCTGGATCACGACGGGCTTCTTCCTCTCTTCGTCCTTTAGATCCTTCTCTCGTCCCAGGACTGTGGTGTACTCAACATCTAGCCCACCGACCCACTCATCATCTGAGTCTTCGAACATGCGTCTGAAGCGAGAAAGGCATCCTTTCACCATCACGAAGAACGGGTGTAGATGATGTCGAACTCATCGCCGGTGATGGTTCTAACCTTGTACTCACCGCTGATCGTGGAGATTTGGGGCACCATGGATTTGGGAGGAGGGTTAGGATTAGTGGAACTGCCGTAATGTGAATGGACGAGACGACTAGGAGCGAACCGCCGTAGTATTGAAGGACGTGCGGGGACGAGTAGGAGCGAACTGCCAACATGCGAACGGCAGGGTAGTGGCTTTCCATTCTCCCATGATACGGGCTTCTGAGAGCCCTTGGATATGAGATCGAACAGTTGCATGGTGTGATTCTAGACCTATGGGTGAATATCCTATCTTGGAGGGTTATTCTGCAAATTTTCAGCAACTTAGCATGCGACCATTTGATCTCAGATCCAAGGGCTGCCAGTAGCCCGTATCATGGTCGCGCCTACCACGACCGTTGCATCGCTCGCGCGGTCGCGCCCTTGGAGATTTAACACGGCGCGTTAGGCTATATGATGTTGGCATGTCATACATAGTCATCACTTAGTCACTCATACTACAACAAGGTTGGCTATAAGGTTGGCTATAAGTGTATTTTTTACTCCTCTCTATCTCTTTCTTCGTACTCCCTCCGTCCCATAATATAAGAATGTTTTGACACTAGTGTAGTGCCAAAAAAGTTCTTATATTATGGGACACAGGGAGTACTAGTATTTATTGCATTTGCCAAGGAGTGACCTCTTCCAATGAAATGGTGTTGCTAAGTTTGCTTCATTTAATTAGCTACAGACTCAAAATTGTCTTTTCACCTAGGTACATGCGCTTAGCACCGTTTCTTCCTTGGGTCACCAAACTAGTCTCTCTCTTCTTGATTAACTTGCCACATCAGACTTTATGCCTATGTGGCAAGCTTAAGCACCTGTAGGAGCAAGTAAAAGTAAGTACAATAGTGCACTTTACATGGCATTTTTGCATATGTGGAGGAAAGAGAGGCAAGGAAAAAGTGGAGAAGTGGGATCTCATGCAAGAGCCAGCCTCTACTACATGGTGGAGCATTGGGAGAGGCACCTGTATGGAGGTGGTCAGGAATCGGGAGACTCGCGCCGGTCGTAGCACCACAGTTAAAATCATAATGGCAAGTCAAATCACGGGGCCCCGCCTGTCTAGCAGTAACTCGCTGTCAAATCACATAGCCCTACGTTTGCAATAGCCTACTCCCTCATCTTCTCGCATCTCTATCAAACCGACTAGGCGGAACTACCCCGCCGCCTACCGCGCAGGAAAATCCCCGCCCTCGACTTTTAAATAGTATACATTATACTAATTTTATATCCATGGATTGCGCCCGCGCCATGGAGCAAAGCGTCTAGAAAACGATGGTACACATGTATGGAGTATACAGCATGCCCGTCGCGTTCACGTCACACCCCAGACCGTCGGTCGGTCTGGCACGCTACTCTCCGAATGGAACGCGCGTCATATTGCGTTTGCACACACATGTGGGACGACAATTGAGAACCAACCATAGGCACACTCCCCAGCCCCGCAAGTCGGGTGACTTAATAGAAGAGGGAGACGAGCGATAGTACTAGAGAAGTGTTGTACTACGTTGGTGCCTGGACGATCCTTGCAAGACAAGGAAGATCAGTTCATCCATGCATGTGACCAGACTCCAGCAGACATGCCTAGATTGGCTATCGTCTACATATCATGCAGGCTGTGTTGTACATGGCTGTAGTTGTTGTGAGAAATCTAAAAAAAGTTTTCTTGTCATCTTGCAAAATTAGGTGTCATGTGCTTGGGATCACTGTGAGGGTTAAATAACGACAACTAAGTTGGGCTAGTCATTGGGGGCACATGCACGAACAGTGACTACTTGGCTGCCATCTAGGTCAAGCTGGCTATGTTAATTAGGACATCTATCGACGGACCCCTTTTCTACGAGTTTATCTTTAATTTGAGCTTTGTTCCTCGTCTAGTTTGTCCGTCGGGATTCATGTTATCTCCTTTGGGTAGTGAGGTTACGATTTCTTGTCATGTGGCATTTTTTCGTGTTATATGTTATAATCTGGCGCTTCAGATCAAAATGACGACAACTTCGCCTCCGGGCCACGTGCATGAAGACTTCTCGACAGTCATTGACGAGGTCAAGCCGGCTTCGGTAGACAAAAGAAAACTAGTACTACTCCACTATATAGGCAGGAGCCTCCACGCTTGCTTGCTAGTGTTGCTCTCTTCACACTGTCTCGGCCTCTCCAGATCTAAACATGACAGCGGTGGCCACACACACACACACACTCTCTCTCTCTGCTCACCGCTGGTCACAGATCCAGCCGGATCCTCTCTGCCGGGGAAGGTGAGAAGGTGCAACGTTCACGCGGTCGTCCTCGGCGATGGCTCTTACCCACTGCTGGGCACATCCCGATCATCCTGCCTTGTCATTCTCTCTCAAGCACCGCTGGCGAGGGAGGGCCTCTGACCCCTTCTTCCTCGCCGCCGTAGTGTGTGCAGATCCGGCCTCCCACCACCCACCTAGCGACACCCCGACGACCATCAGGTATAACTTCCTTCGAAACCGGCCTTGCTCTACTTCCCGAGCTCCTGACGTCGCTGTATTTGTATCTTTTACTATTTCTCAGGCCCCCTCGTAGATAGGATCGATTGGCTGTTCGAAAACCACCTAATTTTTTTATGTTTAAGAGGTAAAACTATTTCATGCACTCGAATCTAGTATTACTTGGTTCAAACAAGGAAGAAAGGGGGTGGGGGTGGGGGAGGATTTGTTACCTAAATCTAGGACTTGGTCGAAAGAGGAAATAATGGGGGCAAAAAGTAGCAGAGGCTGGCTATCCAACTGGTCTCAAGGTCTAATAGGGAAATAAAGGAAAACGCAGTACAAACTCAATATAAACCCAATCTATTGGTTGAAAAAGGAAAGAAAGTGGGGACTGGGGGACAAGTCAACAGAGTAAGTCCAGCACTAGATTTGCTAGCCTCACACAGTATAAGGTGGCTATACCGAACAAAAATGGGACGAAGCCAGATATCCTGTTCTAATGTTTGTTGCCCCGAGCCACTCTTATGTAATGCCACTGGTAAAATGTAGCAGTCACACTGTTAAAAGTAAGGACACGTTAAACCAATGTTGTTTTCAATGTAATGCCTCCAGTAATATGAATCAATGGCACTTCTTTACATGTCCTGCTAAAATTTCCCATTAAGATATGTTAGTTCTTTTCGTTAGAAATGCAACTGTCCTGGTCCGCCTACTCTCCCGTTCCCAAAGTAATGTCGTATTTAACGGTTGTCATAGTTAATCCTAATGCCCACACTAATATCTAGAAATGTCAGTGCTTTAGAAATTGCTACTGTCCTTGTAGGATTGCCATTCAGATAAGGAACATGCTTCTTTTCATTTGATGCATGTTTCATCACTTGTTAGTCACCCTCCTTTCCACCTTTTTTGTGCAAACAGAGATGTACATTTCACGCTTGATCTTAGTTGAACTGCACAAATGATATCCAAATTCTAGTTGAACATTCCAGGAGTTTCACAACCAACCTTAATGTTGCTCAATTTTATTGCAACTAATGAAGAAGAAGCTCTGTGGGTTTCGTTTTCTGATGGAAATGGAACCGGGGCTGGAGCCCTTTTCTTAAAAAAATTGAAGAAGAAGCTGCTAGCTCACGGGACATTACTTCATTTTAGGTGAACTGCACCAAAAGGTCCCATGAATTGAATCATCCATGTTGGTGACTGAAAGAGCCAGCTTCAGCATCCCAGTCTAAGCACCCTCGGCCTCCATCCTTGCGACGCACGATACACCTCATTTGCCACCTGCTCGACCCTAGTGTCACTTATAAAATGAAGTAATAATATAGTTAAAATAGAGCGAGTGTCATCTCTATCATTTCATTTCCAATGTAGATAAAGAAAGTGCTTCTCTTTGTTAATGTATGTTTCATCAACTAGTCCCATTGTTAATGTTTAAGCGTTTCTACAAACTGGGGTGCTTAATTTTAGTTGATATGTACAAAAATAGAGATTTGAATGTCTCAAGGCGCCTCCTAGTACTACCGCTATACACTGATGTTCATCACTGGCAGAAGGTGTATCTGGGAGACTTGGGATGATGTCCAGTATGAGGCGTACCATATGAGGCGTCGCAGGGCCCATCTCGCCCTCGCAGCATGGCATACTATGATACTATCACAATATTTTCTTCTATTTATTTTGTGTGTTTCATCAACTAGTGCCACTCAACTAGTGCCACTATAATGTAATCACGCTTTTTCATTATCTATGCAAACAGGGTTATTCAGCTGCATTTTGGTGGAACTGCAGAAATGTACGTATGGAACCGGCATATATGCAGAGTGCGAGGTGTGCCAAGTAAAAAATTACCGACACCAACCATGCTGCATGCATGCATTGGCATCCACCACCACCAGTGGGATGTGTGGCGCTCTCTCTGGATGGATCTTTCTCGGCAGCAAATCATCTAACCAAATACTAGTAGCTTATATTGGCAGTTTTCTAGGGAGTACTCTTTTCTGAAAGAAGCACCAATCTATTTTTCTTTATTTGTACACTGTGTCACAACTTTGACCCAAAGGTCCAGAGCTATTTTAGGGTGATTGGTGTAGTACTCGGAGACTGATTGTAGGTATGATTTTCATTAGCTGTCACACTGATTCTAAGCATGAGCAGGTGGAAGATTAGGTTAGTGCAAAGCTTACCTTAAACCCTACCGCCGCCGTTGAAACGAGGCGAGCATCGAGGGAACCGTGGAGAACGGCGGGGAAGTGACGTCGTGCCATCCGGCCTCCTCTTGCGGTGGGAGAACGAATACTCCTGTGGCTCCGGCTAGGTCTGCACCCTGACAAACGGCACACCATACTCAATCGATTCGTTATCCTCTGGGTGCTCGACCTTTGACCTGTATGCACACCACCTTCGCCTGACTGTCGCCTCGGGCGAATCTGTCTGCTCCATCGCCCAGAGGAGATACTCGATGAACTCGGAGGACTGCAGCGTGACTGCCGCCGAGGAGTACATGTATATCGCTGCCCTCATCACCGCCGTCTCACTCTTTCGCATACATTGCCACATGGCCCACACCATCCTCGAAATCTCCCACTCATTGTCAAACCAACTAAGGATCTCCTTCAACCTGGCTAACTTTGCCTGGTCGGCGCTGGTCTGCCTGATTCGCTGCTGCATCCTCTCCATACATATCCTTCTGAGTGGTCCGGTGCTAGCTTTGGAAGATGGGAGGAGAGACGATGGTCTTGCAATAGAGAAGAGGGAGAGGCGAGACGGTGGTTTTGGAATGGAGATGATGGAGAGGAGAGGAGGTGGTTTTGCAATGGAGAAGATCAGAAGAGGGAGAGGCGAGACAGTGGTTTTGGAATGGAGATGCTGGAGAGGAGAGGAGGTGGTTTTGCAATGGAGAAGAGGGAGAGGAGCGTGCGGCAGGGATTTAGGATTGGACGAGAGGGCCGGCGCACTGTGACTGGATCAAAATAAAAATCAATTTACCCTTCAATTAAGAAAGCGACCCCATATTAACTAGTCTCCCTTTTATTCTGGGTCATAATTGACCATGATTTTTACACATAAAATATATGTTATACATTGCAAAAATAATATAATTTGAAAGTACATTCAGATACGAACCAAACGATACAATTTTTGGTGACATGCATTCACATTTTGCTTGTCAAATACAGTACGTGGTCAAACTTTGACCCAAAATACGCAAAATAACAAAAAATACTTCCAAGACCAGCGCCGCTCTTCCGCTCTTCTCCTCTTAAACCACCGCCGCTCCTCTCCTGTTCCAATCTAAATGCAGCGCCGCTCCTCTCCTCTTCCATTTCAAAACCACTGCCCCTCCTCTCCTATTCCAGTCCAAAACCAGTGTCGCTGCTCTCCCGTTCTAATCCAAAACCAGCGCTGCTCCTCTCCTCTTCCATTCAAAAACCACCGCCGGCGAGTGAAGGTGCTGTGGAGAAGTAGATCGATGGAGGAGTACAACCGATACGTGAGGATCACAGACGGCGACGTTGTGAAGCTAGCTAGGATGTTGGAGATACAGTCTTGGTTTGACAACAAGGACCAACTAGCGGCGACGGTGACATCCATGGCCAAATATCTGTAACAGAGCGAAAAGGCGACGATACTCCCGGAGGGAGTCACGCCTGAGTACATAGAGCTGCTCCTCTGGGCCATGGAGCAAACAGATTCACCGAATCCGATCGTGAGGG
The DNA here is from genome assembly GCF_018294505.1 of Triticum aestivum. NCBI lineage: Eukaryota > Viridiplantae > Streptophyta > Magnoliopsida > Poales > Poaceae > Triticum > Triticum aestivum. The sequence continues at coordinate 135,143,472 of NC_057812.1, read as the reverse complement.
AGCGGTGGTTGGAGTATCGATCCCAGATGGAGCATCCACCAGAGATTGAAGGATCGAGCATCTACAGGGTGCCGTTTGTGAGGGTGTCCTGCCAGAGCGAGCCGGTGGAGTCTTCGTCGACTGAACCCAACTGCAACAGGAGAAAAGTAGTTGGCCCGACGATGCTTCCCCGCCATCGTCTCCCTCGTCGTTCACATCATCTCGCGGGGCGGCTGTCTGCCGCCGAGGAATAGGAGGGGGCTGCCCCCCCAGCGCAATAGTCGGGCAGGTTGTGAATTGTCAGGAGGAGCTTAGGGTTGTCAGTATTTGCAGGTTGTGAATTGTGTTTTGTGTTGTGTATTTTGAGAGTACTTTCAGATATGAATGTCTTTTTAATTTCAGATTTGCAGTATTGAGCATATGAAGTATTTTATGAATTCTAGAGATCTATTTTTAGCACTTAAAAAATGTACTTTCATAGGAGTATAAAAGTGCAGACAATGTGATTCTCAGAGAAGAAACTGCAAGTTTCAGTTTCAGATAAGAAACTGCAAGTTCAGTTTCAGATAAGAAACTGCAACTTTCAGAGGCAGAGCATTTATATTAACACGACCTTTTCAAACAGGGTTAACATCATGTTGGAAGTTTTATTCATGGTCGAAAATGGAACTACCAGCCAGTTAACATCATGCTGATCAACATTCATGCATAGCACATCTTCATATGATGCATAGTCAAAATGCCCACACAATGTCGAGTGTTCGAAATACAGAGAAAACGAGGGACGAAGTTTTGGAAAGTGTTGGACGTGGTTTTGGGCTGCCCCGTCTAGGCTTTCATTTTTAACATGCGCAGCCCACGACCTCGGATGGGAGGTCCATAGGCATGTTTGTATTTTCTTAGGGCCATCATGTATCGACCGGCCTATGGACCTCCCATCCGAGGTTTTATTTTTGGCAGCCCAATTTTATGTATTTTTTTGAAGAAAACGCAGAGGTCTGTTTTATTTTTCTATATAAGAATAGGAACGCCAGGTCCAACTTATGTTTCCCTTCTAACTATATTATATATATTTAAATTATTTTATATGTTATTATATATTATTTTTATTGTCATCATATATTTAACAGATACTTACATATGTAAGAAAACAATATCCCACATCTTATTAACTTATAAAAATAATTTCTTAACAAATGAAATCCTGGATTGTTTTGGCATGAAAATCCTAGTGATTGTGTACGAAACCTTGGTAAGATTTAAGGACAATGTAATAATATCACTTATTATTTAAATATATTTATAACAAAATGCTCAGCCCCTTTTTATTTTTTGATAACATTGCTGGCAAAATCCCAACCCAGCATTATAATTAGAATCATCCCAGCAAAATCGTGTATTTCGAGAAAGTGCAAATGGCCTGTAATTTTTTTGGAAATAAAATAAATGGGCCGCATGGACACTACATTATTTGTTCACCCAGCCCAGCTAATGGCTGTAATTCAAAAAAAAGATCAAATTGACTGTAAATTCTACCGCGCAAAAAAAGAATGTAAATTTTGAAAAAATGGGTTGAATATGTGCCACATTTTTGGAGGCTGAAATGTGGGCCAATAGGTCGAAGCCAACGCAAGCCGTTGTCAATTTAGTCAACAAATGATTCTGACATGTTAGCCATTGGATTTACATCCAACGATTGGCATCCATCTTCAATCTCTCGTCTTCTTCCTCCAGCGCCGCCGGGACCACCTCCCGCCTCCTGCTGCTAGCAGCTCTGCTTAGCACGCTTCGCTATGAAGCGCTACTCCACCGTTGGCCAGGCCATCCCTCCACCCCTCCACACCTCCTGTTCTTCTCCACCGACTACCGAACCACACCGCACTAGAACCAGTTAACCCTCGTACACCTCTCCATCTGCGACTCTACTCCTGCGTCTTCCCATCTCCGGCTCGTTGCTGTCTGGGGCCTCGCCGTCGTCCACCACCTTGGATGCGCTCGGCGCCACGTGGTCAATGTGGCCAACGAACGACACCATCGGAAGTAGACTGTGCATGGAGAGGCTGACAGCTGGGTCCATGGCCGCACACAAGGAAATGCCTCCTTATTACGCGCAAAATAATGATTCCTCCACCTAACATCTGGAACCCACCGGAAGGGCCTCTGTATATCGCGAAAATAACGTGCCCCCACTGACATGTCGGACCCACCAGCTATCTTCGCACGCAAGGAAGTGCCTCCTTATTATGCACAAAAAATGAATATTCCCCCTGCCCTCTGGAACCCAGCATAGTGGGAGGCTGATTTGTGGGCCTACCAAGTTGACGGGGACAAAGGGCTTTGTCAACTTAGTCAATATGAACGATTCTAGCTCTTGTTACCATACGATGTTCATCCAACGACCGTGGTGCTTCTTCAACCTCTGGTCTTCTTGCTCCAGCCGCCCAAACCAGCGCTGGTCGTGTCGCGTGCTCCTGCCTCCCGTGGCCGGCTGTGATGCCGCGGAGGCCTCACCGCCCCTACTACTCCCACCGCTGGCTAGGCCATCCCTCTACTCACCCACACCCCCTGTTATTCTGCGGCGACAGCAGCCTCACACCGCAGCTAAACCAGTGAACCCTCGTACTCCTCTTCGCGTGGGCATCCACTTCTGTGTCTTCCCCGGCTCCGAGTCATCCCCTTCCTAGTCCTCGCCGTCGTCCACCACCGTGGTGCTCTCGGCACGGCATGGTCAACGTGGTCAAGGAACGACTTCCATCGGACGTGGGATGTACGTGGAGAGGCTGACAGCTGGGTCCACGGCTGCAGCAAGGAAGTGCCTCCTTATTACGCGCAAAATAATGATTCCTCCACCTGAGAGTGTGGACCCACCGAACGGGCCACCGTATTTCACGAAAAAAACATTTCCCCCTGACTACTGGGACCCACCAGCTACATCTTCGCACGCAAGGAAGTGTGTCCGGGCAAAAAAAATGATTCGCCCCCCTGACTGCTGGGATCCACCAGGTACATCTTTGCACGCAAGGAAGTGCGTCCGGGCAAAAAAATGATTCGCCCCCCTGACTGCTGGGACCCACCAGCTACATCTTCGTACGCAAGGAAGTGCCTCACATTCGGGACCCACCTGGTCGAAGCGTACGTAGCATTGTCATTCTAGTCACGAACGTGTACGTACATATATACTGGTGGATGTAGAGGCGCGCACGTGTCATAGTAGAGGCGCGTACGTGTCGTAGTAGAGGCGTGCATGTAGCATGTACACGTACATATAGCGGCCAGGGTGCAAGAAAGAAAATACGGCCATGTATGTGTACATACGGGCGGGGCCTCGAACGCCTACTCGCGCATACTTACGGCCAGGGCTTGTGTACATGGCTGGGTCGGAACGGAGAAACAACGTCGTCGTCGTGTTCATGGGGAGGCAACGGAACGCGTCGTGTTGATGGGGAGGCAATGGAATGCGTCGTGTTCATGGGGAGGCAACGGAATGTGTCGTGTTCATCGGGAGGCAATGGAACGCGTGGGAGCCAACCGGCTGGTTCAGAACGGAATGCGTGGTTGTGTTCATCGAGAGGGCTTGGACGGAACAGGCGACGGAAACGAGGCCTGGTGTACCGCAAAACGGAGGAAACAGACCTCCTACGTTCGGAATGGGGTCCTGTAGATTGGGAGGGGTGTGGCGTACCACAAAACGGAGGAAATGGACCTCCTACAGTTGAAACGGGGGTCCTATTGATTGGGAGGGGTGTGGCGTACCGCAAAACGGACGAAACGGACCTCCTACGGTGAAACGGGGGTCCTGTTGATCGGGAGGGGTGTGGCGTACCGCAAAACAGACGAAACGGACCTCCTACGGTCGAAACGGGGGTCCTGTTCATCGGGAGGGGTGTGGCGTACCGCAAAATGGGACTCCATGGGATACTGTTCATCTCCATCGTCGACCTCCTCCAGCCTCCAAGGGCTACCATCGACCTCCTCCAGCCTCCACGGACTCCTGTTCATCCAGCCTCCATCGCGCGCTACTCCACCGGCTACCGTTCAACCACCCCTCCACGGGCACCCCTCCATCGTTTACTGTTCATCCAGCCCTCCACACCACGGGGTCCTGTTCAACCACCCCTCCACGGGCACCCATCCACCGTCTACTATTCATCCAGCCCTCCACACCACGGGGTCATGTTCATCCAGAGGCAACGCCACCGCTCACTGTTCATCCAACCCCCCTCCCCCGTAATGCTCACTATTCATCCAATCGATCGGCTTCAGTTACCAGCAGTAGCGAAGGAATCATTCGATCGGGTTCAGTTAACAGCCATCGATCGATCGCTCGGGTTCAGTAACACATAGCCTGCAGTGCAATCGCTTGGGGTTGAGTTAGAGCCCAATGCCTCGCTCCGGTTCAGTTAGAGCCAACGCCTCGCACACACGTGCGTACGTGTACGAGAGAAACGCGCATCGCTCGGCCCCCGACCTCCCACCGTAACTGGGAACTCCCCGAAATTTTCCTCCCCTCGCTTCTACCATGGTTTTTTCCGTCATGGACGGCCCAAAGAATGTCATGGAGCTGCGTCTCCGGCCCGCCTAGGACCAGAAGCCCATTTTCTGTCATGATTTTTGTCTTAGAAGTAGGAGCCCACCACATCTATGATGATACCGGGTTTTGTCACAATTATCGTCATAGAAGTGTCATATGTATGATAGAATTTTTTTTCGTTCGGCCCAAAATGTCACGGATGTGTCTTTTTTTTGTAGTGGTAGATACTGGCTACCCAACCGGTCTCTTAGTTGAAAAGACGAAGAAAGCATGGTGGATGGCGAAGTGTCGGGGGAAGTGGAACTATCTCTTGGTTGAAAAAGGAAAGAAAGTGACGGGTGTTGGGGGACAACGCAAATGAGAATGAGGAGGTCTAGATTTCCTGTGCTCACATAGGAAAATGTCGCCCAGGAGATAAAAAATGGGACAAATGCAGACATGTTGCCTGAGTGTTTGCCACTCTCGGCAACCACATCCGCCTCACCACTTTATGCCCCTACTTTCCCTATGCCCATATCGCTACCATTAATGAAAAATCACATGAAGCATTAAGCACTGCCACCTAATGTCACTATAAGTAATGGTCTAGTGCCGTCGATAAATTGAAGCAATGCCACCACCATTTTATGAAGTGCTTCCGTCTTGCTTTATTTCCCATGAATTGTGTTTTTGCAGTTACACTTAAATCTCACACCGCTTAAATTGCTTCATCCCAGTGGAACTACACAAATTTGATTGCACATTTACTGACCATGTGCTACTCTCATGACAGTAATACTAATGCTATTGTTCTGCATGTTAATCTAGTGGCAGTGCTGATGTGATGTGATGCTACTTACTTAAGGACACGTCCATACTGTCAATCTAGTGCCAATTATAACACAATAGATGCTGCTGGTAATCATACACCACTGCAAATATCTGTCACTGTTTAAATAACCATATTTCATATTTGCGCAAACAGGGATGTCTGTCTCCATATCATTTCGGGATGTCTGTCCCCGTATCGTTTCTATCCGCGCAATCAAAAGCACACACCTCAGTTTTAGTAGAAGCGCGCAAAAATGAGATGGCTATCCCTCGTTGCCGTCGTCTAACCACCCGTCTTCCGGGTATTCCTACATTGGTAGTTACTAGGTAGAATGACGAACGCAAAAAGAAGTTGATTCGTACGTTTTACTTCCTGATTGCAGTGTAGGGACGAGCGAAAACAACTGCACCCTAGTCCGGAATACACTTTCTACCAGTTCATCGATGTCCGAGGACTAGCTGGCACGGCTGCACGGAAGTTTTTTGGATAGGTGCGCGGACAAGAGGCATTGTGGTCTGCTTATTTCCGCAAATAGCGGTGCTTAAATTTAGTGGAATGCACAAGAATTTCACCTGGTGAGTACACTACATGGTTCAGTTCAACATTCCAGCTGAGAACACAATTATAATTGGTTATTTTGGAATGAGAGAACCTAACCCTGGATGGTGGCAACAAGAAAAAACTAGGGTGAACTCCAGGAAATTTAAGCCTGCCGGGAGGCCCTTTGCTCAGAGAAGCCTTGCTTGTTTTTTCCTGATTTGTAAACCTTCTCACAACTTTGTCTTTTGCTGTGAACTAGTATATGTTTGTTATGTTCTATGAATCATTGAGATGTATAAAATTGCTTAACTTATGCTTTTCAAGTTTTTTATGAAGCCGAGTTTAATTTGAGTGTTCCACATGAATGCTGGACTAGCGTGTGAACGTTTTGAATTTACATTGTGGCCTCAGTTAACTGCATGAACCACTGTAACAAGATACATATTTGCTTATATGTCAGACAACAGATTGTTGATTGTTATCTGGTCGATAGCCTAGTGTTGAAGTGAGCTGAGCTAATGTGCTGTGTTTTGCACAACTGCTTACAAGTGGGGTAGCACCAACAATGTTTACAAGTACTTATGTATACGTCGACGCGCAGTTCTCGGACGAGTACTCTATTTCATCAAAACACACACTGCTCGTATGATAAACCGTGACAACTTATGTCTTACCATGCCATATTCATGAAAAAACTAGCGAGGACGCATCTGTTTCGGTAACAATTACGATGGTTCTCACATGATTCACAGTCACACAAAAGTAGCAGCAGTTCCCATAGACAGATTCAAACAGAGTACTAGCCCAAGAGGGCTCGATAACAGACAAGGTTCGGATAATTAGACACAATCCAAACTACTATTAAACACTAGCTGGGGCAACTATTTCATGCCTCGATCTAATTTGGGCTGGACACAAGACATACCTTGCCATCAACATCACTGAGGACGTCCAGCAGCAGCTCAATCCTGTGAACCTTCATGAAGACAACCTTGTGGCCTTGCCACTCATAAACTTGTTTGTGGAGGCATGCCACATCATCTTCATGCGTAAGCTTGAGAAGAACAGTATGCCTCACAAACGAAGGAGTAGCTTTGAACTTCTTGTGCTTCAGTACAACCTGGACAACACGCCTGACAACAGTGAGGCTGGAATACAACACTTCATTGGTATAAGCGCAAATGGCTTCCAGGATCCAACAGCCTAAAAACTCTGTTTCCAGTGCGTATATTCAGGTCATCTGCCTCATAGCGAGTGACATGTACAACCACACAATCCTTGTCTGCATCAGGGCTCTAATTGAAACAGAAACAAATTCTGAATTACTTTCCAGTATAAGAAACTCAAGTTATTTAAACCACTATGTATAGCATGGCATCGAAGCTAATAAAATTTTGCATTATTCATCACCACATACTTAGATGAAAAACTACAATCGAGATCGGCAAAGAAGAAAATCACCTTGGGCAGCTCAGCGGCGGGGGGGGGCATCCTTGAAGGGGGAAACTGCTCCTGCAGTGCCACGGGGGCTGTAACCTCAAACGGGGCGTTGACCATCTTAGTAGTGGCCATGAACGTATGTGGGGTCGGCTCGGTGGCTGCCTCCATCTTCTTGGAGCTCTCTGTCTCGTGGGGATCAGCTTCCCGCGTCTGCTCCAATATCGACAGATCTTTGCCTGGTTCTCCTTGGTCCATCATGAAACTGACGAATACTAGGAGACCACTTAAAGGAAAACACAATCGCAATGATAATGAAACAAAAAAGAGAGTGATGATCGGTTACTGCTTTGCAAAAGTTCTTTTTTCCTCTCTGAACGAAAATATACCAACATCACGGATCCACTTACCTTCCCTTTGTTGGGACAGAAGAACAATGGCAGATGCGAGTGTTTCCTTTCTTGAAGACGGTGAGGGAGAAGGGGATTCAGCGAAGAGTGAAATGATGGTTGCTTCATCTGTCAAACTTAGACTGCGGGGAGGTGGGGTTTTATGATACGATGGCTCGTTACTGCCACGCTACGGCCAGGGTGACTCTTCGCCTGCATACTCCCTTCTAATTTGGTGGATGGCATTTGGGCCCGCGTGCCGCATGGCCCGCATGTCGGTGAACAAAATTATAACGACATTCAGTAGAGGGAGACGTTTTGATGACCTAAGAGGAGCCAGAAGTGGTATTGTATCCACTGTACTAGTAGTAATTGTTTTTCTAGGTAGCTGTAGAGTGTCTCCACTGTACTAGTAGTAATTGTTTCTCTGGGCCCAAGACAAAATAGCCCATCCACCCTAGTAAATAGTAAAATCAATTCAAAAGTCCACATATTTACTGAATGAGAGGCGCTAACTACACCCAGCACACCGCCCCCCAAAAAAACCTGGGTGTTCTTCTTCCTCCTCACTCCCACCCACCTCATGCAAGCTCGCTCCACTCGTACCCCCAAATTCCTCACCCCACTCCTACAAAAAACCCTAGCTCCCCTTCTTCCTCACTACTACAGAAAAACCCCAGCTCCCCTTCTTCTTCACTTGCACTACAACTAGGCTCATCATTCGTTACTATGATCAAATCCGTGGACGCGACGCCCTCGAGGAAAATGGAGTCGGCTGACCCCAGCGCCAAGAAGATGAGGCTCCCGCTTGTGGCGACGCCTTGTTGTACATCCCGCACCCGGTAGCGCGGGGAGAAGCGGCGACCCCGCCCCACCGGATCCCAAGAACCCGCAGAATCTCGGGTGGACCGCATCAGTGATCTCCCGGACGTCGTCCTTGGGGAGATCATCTCACTTCTCCTCACCAAGGATTGCTGCCGCACCTAAGTCCTCTCAATTCGGTGGCGCCCTCTATGGCGCGCCGTGCCCCTTAATCTCGATTGTCATCAGCTATCTCTCTTCAATGATTTTGAAATCCCCAGAGCCATCATCTCCTCCCACCAGGGCTCCGTTCAAAGCCTCTGCATCCTGTCATCCTACCTGAGCAAGCATACCATTCCTTGCACGGTGGACGCCTAGCTGAAATCCCCTGAATTCACAGAACTACAGCTGCTTGAGTTCTACTATTCCCCTGGAAATCACCTACCTAATACCGAACGCCATGTACCTGTGCCCTCAGCACCGATGTCCATCTCGCAGTTTTCCTCCTCTCTCCACACCGCCACCTTTGCGCTGTGCGACCTACTAGACAATCTGGTACTAAACCTTCGACTTCCATTTCTCAAGAAACTTTCACTTGTGCGGGTTCGTATATCGGAGGCCTCATTGCACAACATCATCCACTCTAGTTGCCCTGCCCTGGAGTGCTTGGTGCTTGTTTTCACATTTAGAATCAGTTGTCTCCAAATAAAGTCGCCTAACATTGTAAGAATTGGAATTTCTTTTGACAGAAGGCAGCTCATCATCCAAGATGCCCCTTCACTTCAAAGGTTGGTCCTTGATACTAGTTATTCACCGTTGCAAATAACCGTCCTCTCTGCGCCTAAACTGGAGACCATGGGTGTAATACATGATCTATGTGCTCATTTCAATATGGTGTTTGGCTCCATAGTTCTTCAGGTACTTTATATTATCATCTACACTGGTGACCATAAGCTGCATTTTAAATTTCTACGCATAAGTTATATGTCATCTTGGAGTACACATTTTGTACTAATATTATGTTCTATGCTCAATGAAGAGTTTCTCCATGGATGGCCTATCAATGGTGCTGGAGTATGTCAAGATCTTATATATCCAAATGAATAATTTTGATCTGAACAAGATTATTGGCTTGCTGCAATTCTTTCCATGTCTGGAGAAGTTGTATATAAAGGTGATAATTTCACGCACATTGGAAGCCCGCATATAGTGTACTAGAATTAACCTTTCAGCTGTTGCTCTTTCGACACTCTTTTTTTAGACCTTAACTATTTTCAATCTTCATGTCTATTTAGGCAATGGGATAGGGTAAGAAAGTTATAACCAATCGGTGGATTCGTAAGCATCGGGGTTTTCTGACTTCTCATGAGATTCGATTGAAGACAATAACGCTAGAACAATATGTAGCCAACCGTGCAAACACTAGATTTGTCACATTCTTCCTGCTGAATGTGAGGTTACTATTGTCCATGAGGCTTAAGTTTATCAGCAACATGGTTTTGATGGATGGGTATGTGGAAGAGCAAAAAAAAGGAGTTTCAGGTGGCCAAAAGAGCTTCTGAACATGCCGGACTTCTATTTACAACATATTGTGGTCATAATCCAGTAAATTTTATGACCCAGGATGTTCATTCTATGGACCTGGCCGATCCATTTGACTGTGACTGCCGAAAACAGTGCTTTAGTTAGATGTTGTTGCCCTTGTCAACCTGTTTTTTTGTAAACCTGATGAACAATTGACCCTCGTGCTTTTGTACAGTTTGTAAGCTGGAGTTAGATGTTCTTGCCCTTTTCAACTCGGCTGTGACTGTCATATTTTCTTTGAAGCAAGGCAAATGGTGCCATTCATTTAATTTAGAGTGAAATATTGTAACAGCTAACAAATCCCAACCAAGGGAAATAACATCACTCTCGCCAGCTGCTTGAGCTCACTGTGCATTACAGAAGCCAAGTGATTAGCCCCCACCAGCACCCACAAACTTATTTTGAACTAGCACATCAAATGGGTTGTAAATTTTCATAGGAAAGGTTGCATGACCGTGACAGATTTGGATTCTGACATTTGGGACCTACGAGGAAATACCCTATCCAAGGTGGTGTCGACTTACTAGCCAGTCAACAAACGATTCTACCTACCAGCCGTTGCATTGACATCCAACATCTGCTGTGTATCTTCTATCGCTTGTCTTCTTCTTCCTCCAGCCACCCAAACCAAACCACCCTGTCGGCTCTGCATGCTCCCGCCTCCCATGGCTGGCTGCGCCTCCGCTGCCCTACTGTACGTACCCTCCAATGTTGGCCAGTTCCTCCCTCTATTCCCCCGCACGTCCTGTTATTCTCCGGCGACGTCAGCCCCAACACGCACCCGCACCAGAACCAGTCAACCCTCGTACTCCCCTCCGCCTGCGACTGGACCGACGCATCTTCCACGGCTCCTGTTTGTTCCGTCCGAGGCCTCGCCGTTGTCCTCCGCCTTGCGGCCATGGTTCTCTCGCCGTGCGTGGTGCACTGCCCTCTTGCATTGTCAACGTCGTCAACAACCGAGAGGAACAAGGAGATGACTGTACGTGGAGATGATGACAGTAGGGACCCACCAACATCATGGCAGTACACAAGCAAGTGCCTCTATATTACAAGCCCAAAAATATGGTTCGTCCTAATGGTTGGACATCTGGGGCTCACGCCATTGTCAACATAGTCAATAAACAAGATAATTACACTATGAGCGGCTGACACCAGGGACCCAATAGGTCGCGCCGTTTTTTGAGGAACGAGCAGTTGTTATTTATACTAGTTTTAGCGACGGATCAGGGTAACAACGGGGCTATGCGGGGGCTGTGACCCGTCTAGCCAGGGTTTTATTTATGTTTACCACATCACGAGCCCAGTTGTGTTTTTTTCTTGCTGAAAATGGCTAGCCCAGTTCTATTTTTTAAAAGAAATACCCAAATGAGGCCTACTTGCTTTATCATCCCTGCTGGGCTGCAAATCTTTCAAGAAGAGGAGAGTTTCATTCAGTTTTCCCAGAAATGGGCTATACATTTTTAAAACACATCAAACCGGGAATTAGTTTCAAGTTTTTTTCATTACAAGATTTTAAATTCCATTAATTTTTATGCATGGAAAATTATTTGGATTTTATATTTATATAAATTATTTTTCAAAATAGTTTGAATGTGAATCGATATTTTGGGATTAAAAATAGTTGACCGCACCGAAATATGCAAAAATTCATATACTTTTTAACTGTGGCCACGATATGGGGTGTAATGCTAACAAAAAGAAGATGGGCTCCAAAAAAAATCTGAAGAATTAGCAAATGGGTTGTACATTATTAGAAATAATGCACACGAGAGCAGTGACTATTGGATGTCCATCCAACGGCTGTCATGCTTCTTCAATCTCTGCTCCACCCGCTCATACAAGCGCCGGCAGGACTGCCTGCTCCCTCCTCCCGCGGCCGGCTATGCTTCCGTGTAGGCCTCACCGCCCCACCATACTCCCATCGCTGGCCTAGCCATCCCTCTACTCACCCACACCTGCTGTTATTCTCCGGCGACGGCAGATGAACTAGTTAACGCTCATACAGCCGAACTCCCCTCCGGGTGGGAAACAACTGCCGCGTCTTCCCTGGCTCCGTGTCGTTCCCTTCCTAGGCCTCGCCTCGTCCACCGCCCTGGTGCTCTCGGCGCGGCCTGGTTAACGTGGTCAACGACCAACATGCATCTGAAGTGGACTGTACGTGGAGAGGCTGACAGCTGGGTCCATGGCCGCACGCAAGGAAATGCCTCCTTATTACACGCAAAATAATGATTCCTCCACCTGACATCTGGGACCCACCGAAAGGGCCTCTGTATTTCACGAAAAAATGTTACCACCGATGACAGCTCAATCCCACCAGCTATATCTTCGCACGCAAGGAAGTGCCTCCTTATTACGCACAAAAACTAAAGACCCCCTGCTAGTTGGGACCCACCATAGTGGGTGGCTGACTTGTGGGCCTACTAAGTTGACGGGGACAGAGGGCTTTGTCAACTTAGTCAATATGAACGATTCTAACTCCAGTGACCGTACGATGTCCATCGAATGGCCATAGTGCTTCTTCAACCTCTGGTCTTGTTGCTCCAGCCGCCAAAAGCAGCGCCGATCGTGCTGCCTGCTCCTGTCTCCCATGGCCGGATGTGCTGCCGTGGAGGCCTCACCGCCCCCATACTACTCCCACCGCTAGCCAGGCCATCCCTCCACTCACCCACACCCCATGTTATTCTGCAGCGATGGCAGCCTCACACCGCAACCGAACCAGTGAACCCTCGTACTCCTCTCCACGTGGGCATCCACTGTCGCGTCTTCCCCAGCTCCGCAGCGTCCCCTTCCTAGGCCTCACCGTCGTCCACCGCCTTGGTGCTCTCGGCGCGGCGTGGTCAATGTGGTCAACAACCGACTTCCATCGGAAGAGTATTGTATGTGGAGTGGCTGACAGCTGGGTCCATGACCACAGCCCAGTTTTTTTGTGATTTACCAAGTAAGTCGCTTTGTCAGGCCTATTGGGCTGCAAATCTTCCAAGATGAGGAGAGCTTCATTCGGCTGGCCGAGAAAATGGCCTATCAGTAATGAGAAATGGGCCGTACATTTTTAAAACACATCAAACGGGCAATTAGTTGCAAATTACTTTTTTCATTTTGAGATTTTAAATTGCATTGATTTTTATGCGTGGACAATTTGTTGGATTTTATATTGATATACATTTATTTTTAAAATCAGTTTGAATGTGACTCAAAATTTTGGGATTAAAAACAGTTCATACATCACCGAAATATGAAAAAATTTGCATAATTTTTTAACCGTGGCCACAATATGGGCTGTAATGCTAACAAAAAGAACATGGGCTCCAAAAAAACGTGAAGAATTAGCAAATGGGCTGTAAATTATTAGAAATAATGGCAGATGGGCTGTATGTTATTTTCCACAAATTTGAGGCTTTCCTATAAAAGGTTGACGCACAAGTAGTGACTGTTGGATGTCCATCCAATGACCGTCGTGCTTCCTCAATCTCTGCTCTTCCTGCTCCAGCCGCTCAAACAAGCGCCGGCGGGACTGCCTTCTCCCTCCTCCCCGCGGCCGGCTGTGCTGCCGCGCAGGCCTCACGGCCCCACCGTACTCCCATCGCTGGCCTAGCCATCCCTCTACTCACCTACACCTGCTATTATTCTCCGGCGATGGCAGACGAACCAGTAAACCCTCGTACAGCCGTACTTCCCTCCGTGTGGGAAATAATTGCCGAGTCTTCCCTGGCTCCGTGTCGTTCCCTTCCTAGGCCTCACCGTCGTCCACCGCCCTGGTGCTCTCGACGCGGCTTGGTCAATGACCGACATGCCTCTGAAGTGGACTATACGTGGAGAGGCTGACAGCTGGGTCCATGGCCGCACGCAAGGAAATGCCTCCTTATTATGCGCAAAATAATGATTCCTCCACCTGACATCTGGGACTCACCAAAAGGGCCTCTGTATTTTACAAAAAAATGTTATCGCCGCTGACAGCTTGGACCCACCTGCTATATCTTCGCACGTAAGGAAGTGCCTCCTTATCACGCACAAAAAAATGAATACTCCCCCTGTTAGCTGGGACCCAGTATAGTGGCAGGCTGACTTGTGGGCCTACTAAGTTGACGGGGACAGAGGGCTTTGTCAACTTAGTCAATATGCACGATTCTAGCTCCAGTGATTGTATGATGTCCATCCAATGGTCGTAGTGCTTCTACAACCTCCGGTCTTCTTGCTCCAGCCACCCAAACCAGCGCCGTTGTGCCGCGTGCTCCTGCCTCCCGTGGTCGGCTGCGATGAGGCGGAGGCCTCACCGTCCCCTACTACTCCCATCGCTTGCCAGGCCATCCCTCTACTCACCCACACCCCCTATTATTCTGCGGCGACGACAGCCTCACACCGCAGCCGAACCAGCGAACCCTCATACTCCTCCATGCGTGGGCATCCACTACCGCGTCTTCCCCGACTCCGCGCCATCCCCTTCCTAGGCATCGCAATCGTCCACCGCCTTGGTGCTCTCAGTGCGGTGTGGTCAACGTAGTCAAGGAACGGCTTCCATCGGACGCGGACTGTACGTGGAGTGGCTGATAGCTGGGTCCACGGCCGCAGCAAGGAAGTGCCTCCTTATTACCCAGAAAATAATAATTCCTCCACCTTAGAGCAGGGACCCACCGGACGGGCAACCGTATTTCGTGAAAAAAAAATGTTTTCCCCCTGACTGTTGGGACCTACCAGCTACATCTTCGCACGCAAGGAGGTGCGTCCGGGCAAAAAAAATGATTCGCCCCCCTGACTGCTGGGACCCACCAGCTATATCTTCGCACGCGAGGAAGTGCCTCACAGTCGGGACCCACCTGGTCGAAGCGTACATAGCGTTGTCATTCTGGTCGCGAACGTGTATGTACATACTGGTCGACGTAGAGGCACACACGTGTCGTAGTAGAGGCGCACACGTAGCATGTACACGTATGTACAGCGGCCAGTGTGCAAGAAAGAAAATGCGGCCACGTATGTACATACGGACAGGGTCTCGAACGCCTACTCGCGCATACGTACGGCCATGGCTCGTGTACATGGCTGGGTCAGAACAGAGAAACTACATCGTCGTCGTGTTAATCGGGAGGCAACGGAATGCTCGTGTTCATCGGGAGGCAATGGAACGCGTGGGAACCAACCGGCTTGGACGGAACAACCGATGGAAATGAGGCCTGGCGTACCACACAGCGGATGAAATGGCCTTGTGTTCGACCGGTGAAAGTGCAACTATCCCTAGGTGGTTTTGGTAATTCATAACAACATATAGCTCATTGAGCTAATGCTATTCCAAGATGACTATTTCAGGAAAGCTCAATTATAGGCCTGGCATGGATGTGAAAGTGGAACCCTCACAATGCTAAGGACAAAGGATTGTCTCAAGCTCAAAAGCTCAAGACTCTTCATTTTATATTTTAGTGATCCAAGATCACATTGAGTCTTTAGGAAAAGCCAATACTATCAAGGAGGGATGAGGTGTTGTTTAATGAGCCTCTTGCTTCATGTGCTTAGTGATATGCTCCAAAACCCTCAACTACTTTCCCATATCCACATATGACCTAAACCCTAAGCCAAACTCGGTCCTACCGATTCTTTCTATCCGGCGCCACTGAGTTTCACTTGTCATAAGCCACTGCCAAACCCTAGCAATTCGGTTCTATCGATAGGGATCTCGGTCTCACCGAGATGGGATTGCAAACTCTCTGTTTCCCTTTCGTAACTTTTCGGTCTCACCGAAAGAGCGAATCGGTCCCACCGAGATTGCAATGTAAACTCTTTGTTTCCCTTTTGTAACTTTTCGGTCTCACCGAAAGAGCAAATCGGTCCCACCGAGTTTGCCTGACCAACTCTCTGGTTAGCTTATTACCAAACTCGGTCTCACCGAGTTTGTGTAATCGGTCTCACCGAGATTACGTTATGCCCAAACCCTAACCATATCGGTCCTACCGTGTTGCATGTCAGTCCCACCGAAAATCTCTAATGGTCACTAGGTTTACCTTTTCGGTCCGACCGAGTTTGTTGATTCAGTCCCATCGAGATTGGAAAACTTTGTGTAACGGTTGGATTTTGTGTGGAGGCTATATATACCCCTCCACCTCCTCTTCATTCGTGGAGAGAGCCATCAGAACACATACACAATTCCAACTCATATGTTTTGAGAGAGAACCACCTACTCATGTGTTGAGACCAAGATATTCCATTCCTACCATATGAACCTTGATCTCTAGCCTTCCCCAAGTTGATTTCCACTCAAATCTTCTTTCCACAAAATCCAAATCCTATGAGAGAGAGTTGAGTGTTGGGGAGACTATCATTTGAAGCACAAGAGCAAGGAGTTCATCATCAACACACCATTTGTTACTTCTTGGAGAGTGGTGTCTCCTAGATTGGCTAGGTGTCACTTGGGAGCCTCCGACAAGATTGTGGAGTTGAACCAAGGAGTTTGTAAGGGCAAGGAGATCGCCTACTTCGTGAAGATCTACCGCTAGTGAGGCAAGTCCTTCGTGGGCGATGGCCATGGTGGGATAGACAAGGTTGCTTCTTCGTGGACCCTTCGTGGGTGGTTGCTTCTTCATGGACCCTTCATGGGTGGAGCCCTCCGTGGACTCGCACAACCATTACCCTTCATGGGTGGAGCCCTCCGTGGACTCGCGCAACCATTACCCTTCGTGGGTTGAAGTCTCCATCAACGTGGATGTAGGATAGCACCACCTATCCGAACCACGGGAAAAACATCCATGTCTCCAATTGTGTTTGAATTCTCCAAACCCTTCCCTTTACATTCTTGCAAGTTGCATGCTTTACTTTCTGCTGCCAATATACTCTTTGCATGCTTGCTTGAATTGTGTGGTGATTGCTTGACTTGTCCTACAATAGCTAAAATCTGCCAAGAACTAAAATTGGGAAAATGTTAAGTTTTTATTTGGTCAAGTAGTCTAATCACCCCCCCTCTAGACATACTTTCGATCCTACAAGTGGTATCAGAGCTTTGGTCTCCATTTGCTTTGATCTCCATAGCTTTTGGTGGTCATAGCCTTGGTTTCACAACCTAGGAGAGTATGGCGTCTAGCGAGGGAAATTATCACCGTAGAGGTCCTTACTTTGATGGTACTAATTTTGCTAGTTGGAAGCATAAAATGAAAATGCACATTCTTGGACATAACCCCGCCGTTTGGGCTATTGTGTGTGTTGATTTGCAAGGTGATTTCTTTGATGGGAAAGAACCAAACCGTGAAGCTACCGCGGATGAGTTGAAGATGTTGCAATACAATGCTCAAGCTTGTGATATTCTCTTCAATGGATTGTGCCCCGAAGAATTCAACAAAATCAGCCGTCTTGAGAATGCAAAGGAAATTGGGGACACTTTGATTGATATGCACAAAGGTACCGACTCCGTCAAGGAATCCAAGTTGGATGTGCTTCAAAGTCAACTTGACAAGTTCAAAATGAAGGATGGTGAAGGTGTCGCTGAAATGTACTCTAGGCTTGCTCTCATCACAAATGAGATTGCCGGCTTAGGAAGTGAAGAGATGACCGATAGATTCATCATCAAGAAGATTCTAAGAGCCTTGGATGGAAAATATGATACCGTGTGCACATTGATCCAAATGATGCCCAATTACAAAGATCTCAAGCCAACGGAGGTGATTGGAAGAATTGTTGCTCATGAGATGTCACTTAAGGATAAAGAGGAACTTCACAACAAATCAAGTGGTGCCTACAAAGCCTCATGTGAAGCCCCTACATCATCAAGTGAGAAACAAAACTTCAATGAAGAATTGAGCTTAATGGTGAAGAACTTCAACAAGTTCTACAAGAGTAGAAGCAAAGATAGAAGCTTCAAGTCAAGGTCCTACAATGACAAAAGATCTTCTAGTCGAGAGCGAAACTGCTACAGTTGTGGAAGACCCGGACACGATTCCAATGAGTGTACGGCTCCCTACAAGAGAAGAGAAGATTCTCCAAAAAGAAGAAGCAAAGAATCACCACCAAGAGAGAGAAGGAGTAGAGATGATCGTTATGAACGAAGATACTCACGGATAAGCAAGGATTCAGAAAGGAAGGAAAAATCATCAAGGAGCTACACAAAACAAAGACATCAAGCTCATGTTGGTGAATGGGTATCCGGCTCCGACTCTGACAGCCACTCCGAGAGAAGTTATCACTCCGACTCCAAAGATACTCAAGATGAAGGTGTTGCCGGTCTAGCACTTGTGTCAACCAACTCCTACGACATATTTGACTCACCAAATGAAGGAATTGGAAGATGCTTCATGGCCAAAGGTCCTAAGGTAACACACCCCGAGTATGTTGATTTCAATAGTGATGAAGATGACTTGTTAGGTGATGATTTTCTTGTTGACAACTCTAGTGATGAATACTATGATGAAACGTCAATTAATCATGCTAATCAAGATAAAACGAATGACAATGATAAGGAGAAGATTGAGGCTCAAACTAAAGAACTAAACACTCTTAAGTTAGCTCATGAAACTATCTTTGAAGATCATCGAGAACTTTTAAGAGCTCATGAGAAATTACGCTTTGAAAAGCTCAATCTTGAGCAAGAGCATGAGTTCTTAAAAGCAATCAATGATGATCTCCGCAAGAAAAGTTCTTCTTACATTGCCAAGAGTTTACTCTTATCCACTTACATGCCTCAAGTCAAGTCTAGTAACAAGAACAAGAAAGATTCTTCATCTAGAAGTAACAATGATCATGCTAAATCCAATATTGTTGCTTCTAGTAATTCTCTTGATTCCACTAATGATTCTCTTAGCCAAGTTACACTTGAGCAAGAAAATAGCTTATTGAAGGGAATTATAGAGAAAGGAGTGTACAAAAGCCTTGCCGGGAGTAAGCAATTCGAGGAAATTGTGCACAAGCAAGGAATGCACCGGAAGAATCAAGGTGTTGGTTTTGAATGAAAGTTCAATGCCAATGGAGTTGAGTGGGAAGAAGATCAATACCCCAAGGCAAAGTTTGTTCCTCAATAAGAGAAGTATGATACTTCTTTCAAGGGGACACAAGCTCAAGATGATCTTCCACCA
Source organism: Triticum aestivum (assembly GCF_018294505.1). Classification (NCBI taxonomy): domain Eukaryota; kingdom Viridiplantae; phylum Streptophyta; class Magnoliopsida; order Poales; family Poaceae; genus Triticum; species Triticum aestivum. The sequence continues at coordinate 135,124,359 of NC_057812.1, read as the reverse complement.
CAAGACTACAAGCAAAAAGGTAAGGACAAGCTTCAAGAGGAAATTGATGCATTTGAAGAAGCTCCTAAGACCTTAGTCAAGTGGATTCCCAAGACTACTTCAAGTTCCACTTCATCAAGTACGACTACAACTCCAAGTATTCCCATCAAGATGGTGTGGATCCAAAAGAAGAAGAACTAGAGAGTTCTTCAGGGTGACTCCGCCAACATACTTCACTCTTATCATTTTGGCAAGAACAAGTGCAATCAACTTCCACATCTTGCACTAGTTCAAGGAGTCACAAACCCTCTTGTTGGTAAGACAAGGGACAAGGTAACCTAAAAGTCTTCATGGACATCATCTTGTGTGTGCATCACTCTATGTCTATGGATATCCTTGTTTGTTCCTTGTGGGACTAACCCATGTAGGTATTGAAAGTGCAATTCACTCAAATGGATAGCTCCAAGTGATCTACATCAACATTGAGCATCCACATCTTCAACATCTACATGAAGTCATCATCGACAAAACCCGAGGTTAGTTCATCCCTCTAAGGGGGGATATCACATCTAGGGGGAGCTTTACTCTAAGACTTGAGCTAAAGCAACTCTAAAGATGTGAACACAACAATGCGTTATGTAAAAGTGGTAACCCCACTTGAGCTTAAACGATGAGTATGACCTATGGTCAAGTGTTCTCACTTGACTCCTAAGTCAATATACTCATATATAGATGACCTTGTCATCGCAAATTGCTTGATAGATGCTAGAATTGGTTGTGCATGCCTTGTCACATATTTCATTTGCCATCTTATTGTGTGAGCATGCTGGTTGCATATTTTACTCATTCGAGGACATCCACTTGTTGTTTTGATTGTTTGGTTTTATTTCCATTTGCCAAGTGGATGGACAAGAATGCCTAAGAACCTCCTCTAGCTATCTATGCTTTTCTCGTCTCAAACTCTATTCATGCTACATCACAAAATTTGATCAAGTCAGATTCGAACCACTCTGTGTGAGGAGCGCTCGGAGTCCCCGATTCGTCATAGACTTAAACTTCCAAAACCTCTTTATGATTCTTGGTCTGACCGATACCCTACTTTCGGTCCTACCGAGATCATTAAGTTGATCTAGGTTTTCGATCTCGATGCAACCGATTTGAACCATTCGGTCACACCGAGTTGCAACAACTATATACAGTTTTGCATCTCGGTGCCACCGAGTTGTTCCACTCGGTCACACCGACAGGGTCGGGCTATATATAGTCACGGGCAAAAATTTGGAAATTTCTCCGAACCCCTTCGCCCGCGCGATAGCCTGCTCTGCCAACTTGGTCTCCGGATCGTCTCCTCGCCGCCAGCCGCCTCTAGTCGCTGGTCTCCGTCGCCGTCAACGGAAATTCAACCCCACCGTTGCCGCCGTAGCGAGTCTCCGCCGAACTAGGGTATGGACTCGATCTTTGTGCTATTCCCCAATCCGATTCTTAGCACATTGTGATCATCATGATTCTTGCCACGTTTGTTAAACTTCTATCCAGTCAATGAACTCGTAGATTAGGTTTAATTCGAAAATTTTAGGGTTAGGTTTCCGCCGAAACCATCTCGGACCCACCGAGTTGAAAAACTCGGTCCCACCGATTTGGCTTATGCCATTGCACAAGTGAGACTCGGTCTGACCAAGAATTACTTATCAGTGTGACCGATTTTGGAACTCTGTGAAACCCTAGCAGTCTCGGTGCCACCGAACTGTGACTCGGTCTGACCGAGTTCACTAGTTTAGGTGCCAAAACTGCTTCAGTATCACCGAGTTTAGAAATCGGTAGATCCGAGATGCTTTCAATGGGAAACTAAAACTAAGTTTTTGAATTATTCTTTTGCAAAAATCTCTGCATTTTGTGATGCTCATCCACTCTATCTCATCTATAACCTATTCACAGGGTCAGCAGTCAGAGTTTGCATCATGTCAGACCAAAGTGATAGCCAGAACTTGTCAGAGCAGCAAGTGCAGATGAGTGAGGGCACTAGTCCCTCAAGTTCCTCAGATGATGGCAGCAGGAGCACCCCTAGCAATCTGCCTAAAGCTGCGACAAGACAGAGAAAGAAGAGAACCTCAGACTCAGAAGATGAGGATTATGTGGCAGAAGAGGAAGCAACTTCCAAGAGAGTTGAGCCAGCACAGGGCATAAAACCAGGGATGAAGATCAAAAGGCCAGTAGGCAGGCAGCCTATGTCAAAGGTCAGAGCTTCAACTGAGAAGCCCACTCCCATTGAGCCAGTTGCTGCTGAAGGCAAGAAGAGGATAGAAAGGGTGAAGAAAACTGTAGCCAGAGTGCTTGGCAAGGCTTCCATCATGGAAGATGAGGAGGAAGAAGAAGAGGTAGCTGCACCAGCACCTAAGGCACCCAAGCTGATGGGTGATGCCATAAGAACAGGGGCAGCTGCTTCCAAGGCCAAGCCAGCTCCAAAGCCAAAGCCAAAGAGGAACACAAGAAGCATCCTAGCTACTGAGAAGAACAAGGCCCCAGTGCCTGAAGCTGCAGAAGAAGAAGAAGAGAATGTTCTTAGAAAGCTTAAGCCCAAGATCCCAGACCACAACGATGCTCATCCTGTGGCTGAGGATATGAAACTCAGGAGAGATTCAGGGCTCCAGAAGTGGAGAGAAGCAGACCCGTATGCTTCAAGGAGAAGGACTGCAGTTGACTACAGGTTTCACACCAAGGATCAGCAAGACTTTTATGAGACAGTGCTGCTAGACAAGAAGCCAATTGTCTGTGATATGAGATGGGTTGATTGGCAATACATCAAGGACAACGAAGAGTACTACCCTGGAGTGGAGGACAGCTCAAGGCATGTGGAGTAGAGGACTTTGTTGGGCAGAAGCTCACAAAGTGGAACGAGGAACTCATCATGCAGTTCTACTCCACAGCCCATTTCTATCCAGATGGCAGGATTGTATGGATGTCAGAGGGTACGAGGTACCAGTCTACAGTTGCTGAATGGGCTCAGCTGATTAATGCCCCAGAAGAGCATGACGATCACTTGGACATTTATGACAAGAAGAAGATGGACCACAACTCAATGTCAAACATGTACAAGGAGATTCCAAATGAAGCACTTGATACGTTCAAGTTTGGCTCAGTACACTATCTTCTGTCAGGGCTGCCAACCATCAACTGGATTCTTAGGCACACCCTATTGCCCAAGTCTGGAGATCACAAGATGATCAGGGGCCACGCGATCAACTTGCTTCATATCTTTGACGTGCCACAGAAATTCAAAGTCATGAGCCTTATGATTGAAACAATCAAGAGGACAGCAGCAGACCAGAAGAGGAGCTGTGGATATGCCCCACAGATTCAGGAGCTCATCAACTCTAAGATGGGCACGGGCATATACTTATTGGACAAGGAACACTTGCCCATCCGTCCAGGCTTTGAAGATAATCAAGTGGTCATGACTGAGAATGAGCCATCATCTGCCCAAGCACAAGCCAAGAAGGAGAAGGCGAGGAAGGAGAAAGCTGCCAAGATGCCTACTCAAGAGGAGGCATCTGAATATTTCCTGAAAACCAAACAAGAGCAGCTTGGTTACTTGATTGCATCCACCCTGCGGATTGAGCAAGGACTAGCCACCCTAACTCAGAACCAGGCAAGCTTAGAGTATCATGGAACAAAAGTTCTATGACTTGGATGTCAAAGTGACAGAGATTCAGACTGTAGTGGAGCAGCTCCAGGATGACATGCAGGAGAGGAGAGGCAAGACTACAACTGATGCCTTTGCCAGAGTGCCATGAGGTCCGAGGTCGTCTATAGTGCCAGTTGCTGACCCCAGAGCCACCACGTCTCCACCAGCTACAACCTCAGTTCCACCAGCTCCAGCGTCCACTTCAGCCTCGACTCCGACCACGTCTACAGAAGGCTTCGTCCTTGGAGTGCTCCGGACTCCACCACCACCTGAAGATCAAGCCTGAGTGTCGACTTAGCACTATGTATTTTCTAGGAACTTTTTGGTAACTTGTTGCCAAAGGGGGAGAAAATGTATAGATCATAGGCTTCGAGAGAGAGTGTTGCTTTTATTCTCTCTTGTTTTATTTGGTGGTTTTTCGAACTTTGTTTGCTTTTGTGTGAGATACTATGTCTTTTCTCGTGAGACATTGATGATCATGTGTTTGATCATAAGCTACACTTAATGTTTGCTTAATATTATCATCTTATCTATCTTATGTGATCATTCACTATTCTTGGTGATGAGTGCATGTATTTCATTCTTATCATTTTAAGCGCTCCACCAAGATGTATGTGACATGGAAGAGTAACCCATGACTCTAACTCTTTATGCATTTGCAGTCCAAAGCAAATTTTAAAAATGCACAAATTTAGGGGGAGCTCTTACTTGTCACATACTTCTCAAAGCGACGATATATTTCATGCTTATTATCATTTGTCGAAGCTTTGATCTATATGTTGTCATCAATTACCAAAAAGGGGGAGATTGAAAGTGCAACTATCCCTAGGTGGTTTTGGTAATTAATAACAACATATAGCTCATTGAGCTAATGCTATTCCAAGATGACTATTTCAGGAAAGCTCAACGATTGGCATGGCATGGATGTGAAAGTGGAACCCTCAAAATGCTAAGGACAAAGGATTGGCTCAAGCTCAAAAGCTCAAGACTCTTCATTTTATATTTTAGTGATCCAAGATCACATTGAGTCTTTAGGAAAAGCCAATACTATCAAGGAGGGATGAGGTGTTGCTTAATGAGCCTCTTGCTTCACGTACTTAGTGATATGCTCCAAAACCCTCAACTACTTTCCCATATCCACATATGACCTAAACCCTAAGCCAAACTCGGTCCTACCGATTCTTTCTATCCGGCGCCACCGAGTTTCACTTGTCATAAGCCACTGCCAAACCCTAGCAATTCGGTTCTACCGATAGGGATCTCGGTCTCACCGAGATGGGATTGCAAACTCTCTGTTTCCCTTTCGTAACTTTTCGGTCTCACCGAAAGAGCGAATCGGTCCCACCGAGATTGCAATGTAAACTCTTTGTTTCCCTTATGTAACTTTTCGGTCTCACCGAAAGAGCAAATCGGTCCCACCGAGTTTGCCTGACCAACTCTCTGGTTAGCTTATTACCAAACTCGGTCTCACCGAGTTTGTGTAATCGGTCTCACCGAGATTACGTTATGCCCAAACCCTAACCATATCGGTCCTACCGAGTTGCATGTCAGTCCCACCGAAAATCTCTAACGGTCACTAGGTTTACCTTTTCGGTCCGACCGAGTTTGTTGATTCGGTCCCACCGAGATTGGAAAACTGTGTGTAACGGTTGGATTTTGTGTGGAGGCTATATATACCCCTCCACCTCCTCTTCATTCGTGGAGAGAGCCATCAGAACACATACACAATTCCAACTCATATGTTCTGAGAGAGAACCACCTACTCATGTGTTGAGACCAAGATATTCCATTCCTACCATATGAATCTTGATCTCTAGCCTTCCCCAAGTTGCTTTCCACTCAAATCTTCTTTCCACAAAATCCAAATCCTATGAGAGAGAGTTGAGTGTTGGGGAGACTATCATTTGAAGCACAAGAGCAAGGAGTTCATCACCAACACACCATTTGTTACTTCTTGGAGAGTGGTATCTCCTAGATTGGCTAGGTGTCACTTGGGAGCCTCCGACAAGATTGTGGAGTTGAACCAAGGAGTTTGTAAGGGCAAGGAGATCGCCTACTTCGTGAAGATCTACCGCTAGTGAGGCAAGTCCTTCGTGGGCGATGGCCATGGTGGGATAGACAAGGTTGCTTCTTTGTGGACCCTTCGTGGGTGGTTGCTTCTTCGTGGACCCTTCGTGGGTGGAGCCTTCCGTGGACTCGCGCAACCATTACCCTTCATGGGTGGAGCCCTCCGTGGACTCGCGCAACCATTAGCCTTCGTGGGTTGAAGTCTCCATCAACGTGGATGTAGGATAGCACCACCTATCCGAACCACGGGAAAAACATCCGTGTCTCCAACTGCGTTTGAATTCTCCAAACCCTTCCCTTTACATTCTTGCAAGTTGCATGCTTTACTTTCCGCTGCCAATATACTCTTTGCATGCTTGCTTGAATTGTGTGATGATTGCTTGACTTGTCCTACAATAGCTAAAATCCGCCAAGAACTAAAATTGGGAAAAGGTTAAGTTTTTATTTGGTCAAGTAGTCTAATCACCCCCCCCCCCTCTAGACATACTTTCGATCCTACAACCGGCCACATTTGAAACAGGATCCTGTTCATCGGGAGGGGTCTGGCGTACCGCAAAACGGAGGAAACTGACCTCCTATGATCGAAATGGGGGTCGTGTTCATCAAGAGGGGTGGCGTACCGCAAAACGGAAGAAACAGACTTGTGTTAGAGTGCTACGGTCGAAACGGGGGTCCTATTCATCAGGAGGGGTGTGGCATACCGCAAAACGAGATTCCACGGGATACTGTTCATCTCCATCGTCGACCCCCTCCACCCTCCACGGGCTATTGTTCATCACCGTCGACCTCCTCCAGCCTCCACCTGTGACTGTTCATCCACGGGCTGCTGTTCATCTAGCCTCCACCGCGCGCTACTCCACCGGCTACTGTTCAACCAGCCCTCTCCACGGGCTCCTGTTCAACCACCCCTCCACGGGCTACTGTTCATCCAGCCCTCCATGGGATGGCCCTGTTCATCCAGCCATCCATGGGGTGGTCCTGTTCATCTAGCCGTCAACGGGGTCCTGTTCATCCAGAGGCAACACCACGGGGTCCTGTTCATCCACCCCACCGGGAACTGTTCTTCCAACCCCCCAGCAATGCTCACTGTTCATCTAGAGGCAGCATCGATCGGCTTCAGTTAGCAGGAGTAGCAAAGGAATCGCTCAATCGGGTTCAGTTAACAGCCATTGATCGATCGCTTGAGTTCAGTAACGCGTAGCCTGCAGTGCAATCGCTCGGGTTCTATAGGCGAACGCCTCGCTCAAGTTCAGTTAGAGGCCAACGCCTCACACCCACACGCGTGCATGTGCAAGAGAAACACGCAAACCTCCGTGCATCGCTCGACCCCGACCACCCACCGTAACCAGGAACACCCCGATATTTTCCTCTCCCTCTCTTGTACCATGGTTTTTTCCATCATGGACGGCCCAAAGAATGTCATGCAGCTGCGTCTCTGGCTCGCCCAGGACAAAAAGCCCATTTTCTATCATGATTTTTTGTCATAGAAGTAGGAGCCCACCACATCTATGATGATACCGGGTTTTGTCACAATTATCATCATAGAAGTGTCATAAGTATGACAATTTTTTTCGGCCCAAAATGTCATGGATGTGTCTTTTCTTTGTAGTAGGAGTTGAGTGGGAAGAAGATCAATACCCCAAGACAAAGTTGGTTCCTCAACAAGAGAAGTATGATCCTACTTCTTTTCAAGGGACACAAGCTCAAGATGATCTTCCACCACAATACCACAAGGTAAAAGGGAAGGACAAGCTTCAAGAGGAGATTGATGCATTTGAAGAAGCTCCCAAGGTCTTGGTCAAGTGGGTTCCCAAGACTACATCAAGTTCTATTACATCAAGTATGACTACAACTACAAGGATTCCCATCAAGATGATGTGGATCCCGAAGAAGAAGAACTAGAGAAGTTCTTGAGGGTGACTCCGCCAACATACTTCACTCATATCTTTTGGCAATGACATGTGCAAACAACTTCCACATCTTGCACTAGTTCTAGGAGTCACAAACCCTCTTGTTGGTAAGACAAGGGACAAGGTAACCTAATGCTTTGATGGACATCATCTTATATGAACATCACTCTATGTCTATGGATATCCTTGTTTGTTCCTTGTGGGACTAACCCGTGTAGGTATTGAAAGTGCAATTCACTCCAATGGATTGCTCTGAATGATCTACATCAACATTGAGCATCTACATCTTCAACACCTACATGAAGTCATAATCGACATAACCCAAGGTTAGTTCATCCCTCTTAGGGGGGATATCACATCTAGGGGGAGCTTTACTCTAACCAATTGAGCTAAAGCAACTCTAATGGTGTGAACACAACAATGCATTATGTAAAAGTCGTAACCCCACTTTTGCTTAAATGATGAGTGTGAGTGTATGACCTACGGTCAAATGTTTTCATTTGACTCCTCAGTCAATATATTCATATATAGATGACCTAGTCATCGCCAATTGCTTGATAGATGCTAGAGTGTTTGTGCATGCTTTCTCACATATTTCAATTTGTCGTTTTATTGTGTGAGCATGTTGATTGCATATTTCTCTCATTCAAGGACATCCACTTGTTGTTTTGATTGTTTGGCGTTTTGTCCTTTGCCAAGTGGATGGACAAGAATGCCTAAGAACATCCTCTAGCTGTCTATGCTTTTATCATCTCAAACTCTATTCATGCTACATCACAAAGTTTGATCAAGTCAGATTCGAACCACTATGTGTGAGGAGCACTCGGAGTCCCCGATTCGTCATAGACTTAAACTTCCAAAACCTCTTTTGTGCATTTCGGTATGACCGATTCATCCAGTCTAGTCACACCGAGTTCACTAAGTTGATCTAGGTTTTCAATCTCGATGCAACCGATTTGAACTTTTCGGTCACACCGAGTTGCAGTAACCGCTTGCAATTCTGCATCTCGATGCCACCGAGTTGTTCCAGTCGGTCACATCGACAGGGTCGGGATATATAAACCCACGGGTGAGATTTTGGAAATTTCTTCAAAACCTCTCAGCCCACGCGTGTCCTGCTCTGCCTCCTCGGGTCTCCGGATCATCTCCTCGTCGCCAGCGACCTCCTGCCGCTGGTTTCCATCGCCGTTAATGGAAAACTGCTCCGCTATTGCCACCGTAGCGAACTGCCTCCGAACTAGGGTGTGGGTTCGACTCTTTGTGCTATTTCCTTACTCCGATTCATAGCACATTGCTTTGCCATGATCTTTACCACGTATGAGAACACTCTATCCAGAGAAAACATCCTTTAGGTTAGATTTGATTCGAAAATTTAGGGTTAGGTCTCCGCCGAACTCATCTCGGACCGACCGAGTTGTAGAAATTGGTCTCACCGATTTGGCTTAGGCCATTGCACATGCGTTTTTGGTCTGACCAAAAATCGCAAATCGGTGTGACCTAGATCGATTCTCTATGATTCCCTAGTAGTCTTGGTGCCACCGAACTGTGACTCGGTCTGACCGAGTTCACTAGTTCAGGTTCCAAAATTGCTTCAGTATCATCGAGTCTAACAAATCGGTAGCTCCGAAATGCTTTCTATGGAGAACTAAAACTAAGTTTTTTGAGTCATCTGTTTTGCAAAAAGTCTGCACTTTGTGATGCTCATCCACTCTACCTCATCTACATCTATTCACAGGGTTTGCTGTCAGTGTGTTTGCCAAGATGTCTGATCAGAGTGATAGTCAGAACAGATCTGAAGAACAAGTGCAATTGAGTGAGGGTTCTGATCCCTCAAGCAGCTATGATGAGGGCAGCAGGAGCACACCTAGTAACTTGCCCAAGGCAGCCACGAGGTCAAGGAAGAAGAGAACCTCAGATTCCAAGGATGAGGATTATGTGGCTGTAGAAGAAGAAGTCAGCTCAAAGAAGAAACTCTTGAAGGAGTATGGCACAGTTGCTGCAACAAAGCCAGGCTTGAACAAGAAGATCACTTCCCAGGTGTACAAGATAGCTTCAAAGCTTGTGGAGTTGATGAGTTTGTGCGTCAAAAGTTGATCAAATGGAATGATGAGCTAGTTATGCAATTTTACTCCACTGCTCACTTCTATCTAGATGGAAGGATAGTATGGATGTCTGAATGTACAAGGTACCAATCAACAGTTGAAGAATGGGCCAAGCTGATTAATGTCCCAGAAGAACATGAGGATGACTTGGATGTGTATGCCAAGAACAAGAAAGACCACAACTCTATGGCAAACATGTACAAAGAGATCCCTGATAAAGCTTTGGAGACACACAAGCTTGTATCTGTACACTATCTGTTGTTTGGTCTGCCTACCATTAACACCATCTTAAGGCATACTTTGCTACCCAAGTCTGGAGATCACAAGATGATTGGAGGACATTCCATCAACTTGCTGCAAATATTTGATGTGCCTCAAAATTCAAGGTCATGAGTCTGATTGTAGAGACAATCAATAGGATAGTAGCAGATTAGAAAAGATCTTGTGGGTATGCTCCACACATTCAGGAGCTCATCAACTCAAAGATGGGCACAAGCACCTACTTGTTGGACAAGGAGCATCTACCTCCATACCCTGAATTTGAAGACAACACAGTTGTGACGAATGAGAATGAACCTTCATCAGCTCAAGCACAAGAGAAGAGAGCTAAGGCTAAGGAAGAGAAAGATGCAAGGATGCCAAGTGTAGAGGAAGCATCTCAGGTGTTCCTGAAGAGCAAGCAAGATCAGCTAGCATATCTGATCCAGTCTACTTTGAGGATTGAGAAGGGCTTGGCCACCCTGACTCAGAATTAGGAGAGCTTGTAGAAGATTGTTGAGACAAAATTCTATGATCTTGATCCGAAGGTTACTGAGATACAGACAGCTGTTGAGGAGCTCCAGGAGGAAGTAGAGGAGAGGAGAGGAAAGGCAACTACGGATGTTTTTCAGTGTGTGCCACGAGGTCAGAGGTCTGCTGCAGTGCCAGTACCAGATTCTAGAGCTACACCGCGAGCACCAGCAGCTACAGCTTCAGTGCCACCTCGAGCACCCACTCCACCAACTCCAACTACATCAATATATGCCTTCATCCTTGGAGTTCTCTCTACACCACCTCCCGAAGACCGAGCTTGAGAGACGCATAGCACTATGCATTTTCAATATTTTTGGTAACTTGTTGCCAAACGGGGAGAAATGTATAGATCATAGGCTTCGAGAGAGAGTGTTTTGCTTCTTTTTCTCTCTTGCTTTTGGTTGAACTTTATTGTTTGCTTGGTTGATACTTTATGTTTGTGTGAGATACTTGTTTGATCATGTTTTTGATCATATGCTACTTTATTACTTGCTTGGATAATATTATCTATTATATCCCATATATCATTCACTTTGCTTGGTGATGAGTGCGTGCTTTTAATTCCTATAATTTTGAGCGCTCCACCAAGATGTATGTGACATGGAAGAGCAATCCATGATCCTAATCGATTGTGCATTTGCATTCAAAAGCAAATTTTAAATAATGCACAAATTTAGTGGGAGCTCATGCTTATCACATACTTCTCAAAGCAACGATGTATTTCAATCTTATGATCATTTGTCGAAGATTTGATCTATATGTTGTCATCAATTACCAAAAAGGGGGAGATTGAAAGTGCAACTATCCCTGGGTGGTTTTGGTAATTATTAACAACATATAGCTCATTGAGCTAATGCTATTTCAAGATAAATATTTCAGGAAAGCTCAATGATTGGCATGGCATGGATTAGAAATATGGACCCCTCAAAATGCTAAGGACAAAAGATTGGCTCAAGCTCTAAAGCTCAAGACTCTACATTTTACTTTTAGTGATCCACGATCACATTGAGTCCATAGGAAAAGCCAATACTATTAAAAGGGGATGAGGTGTTTCTTAATGGGTTGCTTGCTCAAAATTCTTAGTGACATGCTCCAAAAACCCACAACCACTTTCTCATATCCACATATGTCCCAAACCAAAAGTCAAACTCTGCCCCACCGAAACATTACATCCGACGCCATGGAGTTTTCTTGACATAGCCACTGCCACCAACCCTAGTCACTTCGGTCTCACCGATAGGGATTTTGGTCTCATCGAGATGGGATTGCAAACTCTTTGTTTCCCTTCGTAACATTTCGGTCCAACCGAGATGAGCGATCAGTCCCACCGAGTTCGCAATGTAAACTCTCTATTTCCCCTTCTTAATGTTTCGGTCTCACCGAGATGAGCGAATCGGTCCCACCTAGTTTGCTTGACCAACTCTCTGGTTAGCTTATTAGCAAAATCGGCCCCACTGAGTTTGTGTAATCGGTCTCACCGAGATTACGTTATGCCCTAACCCTAATGAAATCGGTCCCACCGAGTTGACATGTCGGTCCCACCGAAAATCCTAACGTTCACATTTTGAACTAAATCGGTCTAACTGAGTTTCATGATTCGGTCCCACCGAGTTTGGTGATTTGTGTGTAACGGTTAGATTTTGTGTGGAGGCTATATATACCCCTCCACCAGCTCTTCATTCGTGGAGAGAGCCATCAGAACATGCCTACACTTCCAACATTCATTTTCTGAGAGAGAACCACCCAGTCATGTGCCGAGACCAAGATATTCCATTGCAACCATATGAATCTTGATCTCTAGCCTTCTCCAAGTTGCTTTCCACTGAAATCATCTTTCGACCAAATCCAAATTAGTGAGAGAGGGTTGAGTGTTGGGGATAGTATCAATTGAAGCACAAGAGCAAGGAGTTCATCATCAGCACACCGTCTAGTACCTATTGGAGAGTGGTGTCTCCTAGATTGGTTAGGTGTCACTTGGGAGCCTCCGTCAAGATTGTGGAGTTGAACCAAGGAGTTTGTACGGGCAAGGAGATCGCCTACTTCGTGAAGATCTACCCTAGTGAGGCAAGTCCTTCGTGGGTGATGCCCATGGTGGGATAGACAAGGCTGCTTCTTCATGGACCCTTCGTGGGTGGAGCCCTTCGTGGACTCGTGCAACCGTTACCCTTCGTGGGTTGAAGTCTCCAGCAATGTGGATGTACGATAGCACCACCTATCGGAACCATGCCAAAAATCTCCGTGTCTACATTGCGTTTGCTCCCTCCAAAGTCCTCCCTTTACCTTCATGTGCAATGTTTTACATTCCGTTGCTATACTCTTAGACTTGCATGTGTATGTTGATTGCTTGACTAGTGCTAAGTTGCTAAAATCTGCCAAAACTAAAAATTGGGAAAAGGCTAGATTTTTATTTGGTCAAGTTGTCTAATCACCCCCCTCTAGACATACTTCCTATCCTACGGTTTTTCATGGCTACAGAGGCTTGTGGCGGTGGAACTTCCGATCTAGAGTTATTTCTGGGGTTTTGTATTTATAGGATTTTTTGGCGTTGGTCTCATGTCCAGATGGGCTTCGAGGGGCCCACTACCCACCAGGTTAGGCTAGCCCCCCTGGCGCACCCTGGTGCCTAGTGGGCCCCTCGTGGCTCTTCTGGCCCTCCCACAAAGCTTCTAGTGCCTCTTTTCTTCCAAAAAAATCATCAAAAAGTTTCGCTGCATTTGGAGAACTTTGATTTTTGCACAAAAAGAAACACCATGGTAGTTCTCCTGAAAACAGCGCCAGTCCAGGTTAGTTCCATTTAAATCATATAAAATCGCACCCAAACCATATACATTTTTTGTAAACAGGGCATGAATATTTCATAAATTGTGGATATGTTGGAGACGTATCATCAATCCCCTTGTACTCATTAATTGCAAGGATTAAATCTAGTAATGGTAGATAGATAAGTTGCAAAGTAAAATAAAGGAAATAAAAATCGAGCAAGGTAATTTGGGTTTTTGTAATATGATTAAAATAGACCCAGGGGCCATAGTTTTCATTAGAGACTTCTCTCTTATAAAAATAGCATATGACGGGTAGATAAATTACTGTTGGACAATTGATACAAAAGCGCATAGTTATGACAATATTCATGGAATGATCATGTACATAGGCATTACGTCCATGACAAGTAGACCGGCTACTTCCTTCATCTACTACTATTGATGCACCAAACGAATGCTATCCAGCATGCATCTATGGTATTAAGTTCACGACAAACAGGGTAACGCTTTAAGCAGGATGACATAATATAGATAGAATAAACTCAAGCAATATGATTATACCCCATCATTTTCTCCTTAGTAGAAACAATACAATATGTGCCTCGCTAGCCCTGCTATCACTGGGTGAGGACACTGCAAAATTAAGCCTACTACTATGCACCACTTCCACTGAAGATCAACGAATCAACTTGGCCACAAAAAACTCATATATCGGAAAGCATTACATAGCTATAACAATAACACATAATAAAGTTCAGAAAAAACTCAATTACTTTCAATGGATATTCCAATCATAAACCCACAATTCATTGGGTTCCAACAAACACATGACAAAATAAGATTACATCAGATCGATCTTCGAAGAGAACATTGTATTGAAGATCAAAGAGAGAGAGAGAGAGAGAGAGAGAGAAAACCATGTAGCTAATCACTATAAACCTGTAGGTTTGTGGTGAACTACTCACACATCATCAGAGGTGCAACAATGTTGATGTAGAAACCCTCCGTGATCGATTCCCCTTCGACAGAGTACCAGAAAAGGCCTCGAGATGGGATCGCGGAAGAACAAAAGCTTTTGACAGTGAAAAAATTATTTCGGGTGGCTCTCTAGGGTTTTTGCAATGTTTAGGAATTTATAGTGCTAGAATTAGGTAAGACGAAGCCACGAGGGGCCCACAAGGCATCAGGGCGCGCCCTGTTGCCTTGCCGTCTTCTCGTACATCTTCTGGTCCTCCCCCAAAGCTTCTAAGGTCAATTATGTCTAGAAAAAAATCGTCAAAAAGTTTCATCGTGTTTGGGCTCCATTTGGTACAAATTTTCTGTAAAAAAAAGTGACAGAATACAATAACTGGCACTAGGCACTAGGTTAATAGGTTAGTCCCAAAAATAATATAAAATTACATATACATTATCTAAGATTGATAATATAATAGCATTTGATGACCCACAAGTATAGGAGATCTATCGTAGTCCTTTCAATAAGTAAGAGTGTCGAACCCAACGAGGAGCGGAAGGAAATGACAAGCGGTTTTAACAATGTATTTTCTACAAGCACTGAAATTATCAGTAATAAATAGTTGTGTGATAAGATAATATGTAATGGGTAACAAGTAACAAAAGTAAATAAAGTGCATCAAGGTGGCCCAATCCTTTTTATAGTAAAGGACAAGCCTGGACGAACTCTTATATAAAGCAAAGCGCTCCCAAGGACACATGGGAATTGTTGTCAAGTTACTTTTCATCATGCTCACATGATCCGCATTCGTTACTTTGATAATTTGATATGTGGGTGGACCGGTGCTTCGGTGCTGCCCTTCCTTGGACAAGCCTCCCACTTATAACTAACCTCTCTCTCAAGCATTCGCAACTACGAAAGAAGAATTAAGATAAATCTAACCATAGCATGAAACATATATGTATCCAAATCAGCGCCTTACGAAGCAACGCAAAACTAAAGTTTAAGCTTCTGTCACTCTAGCAACCCATCATCTACTTATTACATCCCAATTCCTTCCCCTAGAGTCCCAAATAATGGTGAAGTGTCATGTAGCTGACGTTCGCATAACACCACTAGAGGATAGACAACATACATCTCATCAAAATATTGAACGAATACCAAATTCACATGATTACTTATAACAAGACTTATCCCATGTCCTCAGGAACAAACATAACTACTCACAAAGAATATTCATGTTCATAATCATAGGAGTATTAATTATCATTAAGGATCTAAACATACGATCTTCCACCGAATAAACCGACTAGCATCAACTACAAGGAGTAATCAACACTACTAGCAACCCACAGGTACCAATCTGAGGTTTTAAGACAAAGATCAGATACAAGAGATGAACTAGGGTTTGAGAGGAGATGGTGCTGGTGAAGATGTTGATGGAGATTGACCCCCTCTCGATGAGAGGATCGTTGGTGTTGACAATGGCTTCGATTTCCCCCTCCCGGAGGGAAGTTTTCCCAACAAAGCAGCTCTACCGCAGCCCTAGATTGGTTCTGCCTAGGTTCCGCCTCAATACGGCAACGCTTCATCCCGAAAACTTCCTTATGAGTTTTCCCATGTCAAAACACACCATATAGCAGAAGATTGGCGTCGGGGGCCTGCCAGGTGGCCCACAAGACTGGAGGGCACGCCCTCCACACTTGTGGATGGCAGGTGGCCCCCCTCTAGTACTTTCTTCGCCCAATATTTTTTATATATTCCAAAAATATTCTCCGTGAAGTTTCAGGACTTTTGGAGTTGTGCAGAATAGGTCTCTAAAATCTGCTCCTTTTCCAGCCCAGAATTCCAGCTGTCGGCATTCTCCCTCTTCATGTAAACCTTGTAAAATAAGAGAGAAAAGGCATAAGTATTGTGATATAATGTGTAATAAGAACCCATAATGCAACAAATATTAATATAAAAGCATGATGCAAAATGGACGTATCAACTCCCCCAAGCTTAGACTTCATTTGTCCTCAAGCGAATGCCGATATCGAAAAATATGTCCACATGTTTAGAGATAGAGGTGTCAATAAAATAAAATACGGACATGAGGGCATCATGATCATCTTTAGAACGACAACACATATTGTCATATAATTTCTTATGCTAAAGTAACAATTCATTCACAAGGTAAAGTATGAATCAGAAACTTCATTGAAAACTAACAAACTATGATCTCAGTCATTGAAGCAATTGCAATTTATCATAACATCGGAAAGAGTCAATATAAGAGCTTTCCAGCAAGTCTACATACTCAACTATCATTTAGTCTTTCACAATTGCTAACACTCACGGAATATTTATGGGTTCAAAGCTTCAGTCGGACACTGAGAAAGATAGGGGCTTATAGTTTCGCCTCCCAACCTTTTACCTCAAGGGTAATGTCAACAATAATACTTTATGATAACCTACATCCAAGTGGATATATATATATCCGGATCTCTCCAACACAGAGTGCTTGCCAAACGAAAAAAGTGTAAAAAAGGAAAGGTGAAGATCACCATGACTCTTGTATAGAGGTAGAAGATAAAAAAAAGATTGGCCCTTCGCACAGGGAAGCAGAGGTTGTCATGCGCTTTTATTGTTGGATGCACAAAATCTTAATGCGAAAGAACATCACTTTATATTGCCGCTTGTGATAAAGAACTTTATTATGCAGTCCGTCACTTTTATTTCTTCCATATCACAAGTTCATATAAAGCTTATTTTCTTCACACTAATAGATCATACATATTTAGAGAGCAATTTTTATTGTTTGCACCGATGACAACTTACTTGAAGGATCTTACTCAATCCATAGGTAGGTATGGTGGACTCTCATGTCTAAACTTGTTTAAGGGATGTTTGAAAGCACAAGTAGTATCTCTACTTAGTGCAAAGAATCTGGCTAGCATGAGCGGGAAAAGGCAAGTTCAACATGTTGGAGGATCCATGACAATATAACTTCTATTCAGATATAGGAAAACACAACTCATTATGTTGTCTTCCTTGTCCAACATCAACTTCTTAGCATGTCATATTTTAATGAGGGCTCACAATTACAAAATATTTCCAAGATATTATATTTAGATGTGCAGCCTCTCTTTCATTATTACTTCCTAGTAATTGCAACAATGACCAAAACTATGTTTGTCAACTCTCAACAACTTTTATTCATCATACTCTTTATATATGGAGTCATTACTCTCCATAAGATCAATATCTGATCTTTTTATTTATTTTTATTATTTATTTTATTTAATTCCCTCAAGATCATAGCAAGAAAGCAAAGCCCTCAACTCAAACCTAATATTTATTATATATAACTCACGGACTCGATTACATAGACAGAGATCAAAACAAAACTCAAAGCTAGATCATGCTAAAAACTTTATTCTACTAGATCAAGATATAACTAAAAGGATTGAACTAAGAAAAACGATGAAGGTAAAGGTGTGATGGTGATACGATACTAGGGCATCTCCCCAAGCTTGGCAGTTGCCAAGGGGACTGCCCATACCCATGTATTTATGTCTCTTTCTTCGGGGGTGGTGGTGTGTAACACCCCGGATGTAATTTACCTTATATGTACTCCAACTCTTGCCGTTTCCGGCACTAAGTTATTTTATATCTCCATTGTCGGGTTTTTGTCTCCATGTGTTGTTGTCTTTGTCATGCATCTCATATCATGTCATCATGTGCATTGCATTTGCATACGTGTTCGTCTCATGCATCCGAGCATTTTCCCCGTTGTCCGTTTTGCATTCCGGCGCTCCTATGTCCTCCGGTGTCCCTTTCTACCTCTTTTCGTGTGTGGGGGTTAAACGTTTTCGGATTGTACCGAGACTTGTCATGCGGCCTTGGTTTACTACCGGTAGACCGCCTGTCAAGTTTCATGCCATTTGAACTTCGTTTGATACTCCAACGGTTAATCGAGGGACTGAAAAGGCCTCGTGTGTGTTGCAGCCCAACACCCTTCCAAAGTGGCCCAAAACCCACCTAAACCATCTCCATCATCTAGAGTGTTCGATCACGATCGTGTGGCCGAAAACCGCACTCCATTTGGAACTTCCTAGCTCCCTCTACCCCCTACATAAAGACCCCCCCACGAAAATCCCGGGTCTCCTTCCCCGAAACCCTAAAAATCCCTCTCTGCGCGGCCGGACACGTCCGCCGGCCGCCGGACACAACCGCCGCTGCCAACCGCGACCCGCCACCTGTCGCCCGCCTCCTCC